>NW_027192971.1:0-180000 GCF_949987515.2 Delphinus delphis | reverse complement strand
TTATTTTGTGTGACTTATTTCAGTTAGAATCACCATACCCGAATCCACTCATTGTGCTGCTACGGGCCTGGTGACATAGATTTCATTGCTGAGTGATATTGCATTGTACGTGAGTACCACAACTTCTTTATCCATTTTTCACTTTCTGTGATATTGAACTTGTACTGTAAACGAGGTTCTTGTAAACAGAGGCGTCCCAAACTTTGGGGTGGCTGTGTCTTTTTGATTTTAATTTGCCTAAGCTATAGGACCATAAGTCGAAGTGCACTAGGCTCTGTTGCTTTGCTTTTTAGATGTTTCAGGAAACACCATACACTTCTCCGGAGTGGCTGTTGGCAATTTACCTCCCGCCCATCAGCATCACAAGGCTCCCAGTTCTCCATGGCCTGTCCTGCCTTTCTGGATTTTACACTTTTTTCAGATGGCCCTTTTGACCGGGGGGAAGTGAGACTTCATTGTAGTGCAGATTTCCTTTGCAAGTTTGCTTGGTTGACCAAAAAGGGCGTATGCGTTTTTTCCTGAATATATTCAGGAAAAAACGCATACGCCCTTTTTGGCCAAGTGCATCATTGTGGACGTTCTGCCTCTTTTCCTATGATTTCAATGCAATTCCAGTCTACCTCTTGTAATCGGTTTCCTGCAATTCTGCCCCGCTTTCAAGTCCTCTTGGCAGCCTTACTTCAGTATATTTTTGGACGATAGCTGTCATTTATAACTTTGCAGGTTTGTGAATTACAGTGCCCCTGAGCTCCTTTCTTCAACACGCTTTCTTTTGAGCTGGCCGCAACACCGCAGGATGGCTTCAGGCCCTAATCTGGTTCCGGCACGGCACACTGAGCCTTTGGTTATTTCCTCTTCCTGGTGGGAAATGAGAGTTAAATTTGCCCGTCCAGACACCTCCAGCTAGTCTCTCATTGGTTCTCCCTATTCCTGTTCATCTTCTGCAGAAATTGCAAACTGGGCCAAACAGGAGATTAAAGAGACTGACTCTCCAAGTGGGGAGAGTGTTAGTAAAGCGTCTGGAATGTTGCACCCGAGTACCAGGGTACAAAAACTGAGACATATTTGAACACGTCTCCCGATAACATGGTTGATCATACTCTAGGTTCCACATGCATGTTTTAGCTGAAGGAAGAATACCTTAAACCTGGGTAGTTGAAACCCGTGGAATGGGTACCATGCAATATGACTTCAAAGGGTCTTCATTTGCTCACCGAACCTCTCCAATCCTATCACTGCTGCGTTTATGCCCCTGTACACACGCTTGATTCTCTTTTGGAGACATAGCAATCCATAGGTTTTAAGATACTTACTAGTCAGGTACATTCTTAGGCGTTTAATATGGGGTGTTGAGTCCATTTCGTTGAGCAAGGAGTAGCTCTTGTCTATTCCATATTTGGCTTAAGGAACTTTATCTGTGCTCATTTCAATCTTTGGTTTTATGCAGCACCCCAACTCACCTTTCCCCTTAAGCAAGCATAAGTTGGTTTTCTGAATTTGAGACCCTGTTCTGTTTTGGAATTCAGTTCCTGTGTAGCCAAGATTACATTCCGTGTATTAGTGATATCTTATGATGTTTCTTTTTCTGTGTGACTTATTTCAGTTAGAATCATCGTACCTGAATCCACTCATTATGCTGCTACGGGCCTGATGACATAGATTTCATTGCTGAGTGATACTGCATTGTACGTAAGTACCACAGGTTCTTTATCCATTTTTCACTTTCTGTGATATTGAACTTGTACGGTAAACGAGGTTCTTGTAAACAGAGGCGTCCCAAACTTTGGGGTGGCTGTGTCTTTTTGATTTTAATTTCCCTAAGCTATAGGACCATAAGTGGCAGTGCCCTAGGCTCTGTTGCTTTGTTTTTTAGATGTTTCAGGAAACACCATACACTTCTCCCGAGTGTCTGTTGGCAATTTACATCCCGCCCATCAGCATAACAAGGCTGACAGTTCTCCAGGGCCTGTCCTGCCTTTCTGGATTTTACACTTTTTTCAGATGGCCCTTTTGACCGGGGGGAATTGAGACTTCATTGTAGTGCAGATTTCTTTGCAAGCTTGCTTGGTTGGCCAAAAAGGGCGTATGCGTTTTTTCCTGAATATATTCAGGAAAAAACGCATAGGCCCTTTTTGGCCAAGTGCATCATTGTGGACGTTCTGCCTCTTTTCCTATGCTTTCAATGCAATTCCAGTCTACCTCCTGAAATCGGTTTCCTGCAATTCTGCCCCGCTTTCAAGTCCTCTTGGCAGCCTTACTTCAGTCTATTTTTGGACAATAGCTGTCATTTATAACTCTGCAGGTTTGTGAATTACAGAGACCCTGAGCTCCTTTCTTCAACTCGCTTTCTTTTGAGCTGGCCGCAACACCGCAGGTTGGCTTCAGGCCCTAATCTGGTTCCGGCACGGCACGCTGAGCCTTTGGTTATTTCCTCTTCCTGGTGGGAAATGAGAGTTAAATTTGCCCGTCCAGACACCTCCAGCTAGTCTCTCATTGGTTCTCCCTATTCCTGTTCATCTTCCGCAGAAATTGCAAACTGGGCCAAACAGGAGGTTAAAGGAACTGACTCTCCAAGTCGGGAGAGTGTTAGTAAAGGGTCTGGAATGTTGCACCCGAGTACCAGGGGAGGAAAACTGAGACATATTTGAACACGTCTCCCGTTCACACGGTTGATCGTACTCGGGGTTCCACATGCATGTTTTAGCTGAAGGAAGAATACCTTAAACCTGGAGAGTTGAGACCCGTGTAATGGGTACCATGCAATATGACTTCAAAGGGTCTTCATTTGCTCACCGAACCTCTCCAATCCTATCACTGCTGCGTTCATGCCCCTGTACACATGCTTGATTCTCTTTCGGAGACATAGCAATCCATAGGTTTTAAGATACTTACTAGTCAGGTACATTCTTAGGCGTTTAATATGCGGTGTTGAGTCCATTTCGTTGAGCAAGGAGTAGCTCTTGTCTATTCCATATTTGGCTTAAGGAACTTTATCTGTGCTCTTTTCTATCTCTGGTTTTATGCAGCACCCCAACTCACCTTTCCCCTTAAGCAAGCATAAGTTGGTTTTCTAAATTTGAGACCCTGTTCTGTTCTGTAATTCAGTTCCTGTGTAGCCAAGTTTACATTCCGTGTATTACTGATATCTTATGATGTTTCTTTTTCTGTGTGACTTATTTCAGTTAGAATCATCATACCTGAATCCACTCATTGTTCTGCTAAGGGCCTGATGACATAGATTTCATTGCTGAGTGATATTGCTTTGTAAGTAAATACCACAACTTCTTTATCCATTTTTCACTTTCTGCGATGTTGAACTTGTACTGTAAACGAGGTTCTTGTAAACGGAGGCGTCCCAAACTTTGGGGTGGCTGTGTCTTTTTGATTTTAATTTCCCTAAGCTATAGGACCATAAGTGACAGTGCCCTAGGCTCTGTTGCTTTGTTTTTTAGATGTTTCAGGAAACACCATACACTTCTCCCGAGTGTCTGTTGGCAATTTACATCCCGCCCATCAGCATAACAAGGCTCACAGTTCTCAATGGCCTGTGCTAACTTTCTGGATTTTACACTTTTTTCAGATGGCCCTTTTGACCGGGGGGAAGTGAGACTTCATTGTAGTGCAGATTTCCTTTGCAAGCTTGCTTGGTTGGCCAAAGAGGGCGTATGCGTTTTTTCCTGAATATATTCAGGAAAAAACGCATACGCCCTTTTTGGCCAAGTGCATCATTGTGGACGTTCTGCCTCTTTTCCTATGCTTTCAATGGAATTCCAGTCTACCTCCTGAAATCGGTTTCCTGCAATTCTGCCCCGCTTTCAAGTCCTCTTGGCAGCCTTACTTCAGTCTATTTTTGGACGATAGCTGTCATTTATAACTCTGCAGGTTTGTGAATTACAGTGCCCCTGAGCTCCTTTCTTCAACTCGCTTTCTTGTGACCTGGCCGCAACACCGCAGGATGGCTTCAGGCCCTAATCTGGTTCCGGCACGGCATGCTGAGCCTTTGGTTATTTCCTCTTCCTGGTGGGAAATGAGAGTTAAATTTGCCCGTCCAGACACCTCCAGCTAGTCTCTCATTGGTTCTCGCTATTCCTGTTCATCTTCCGCAGAAATTGCAAACTGGGCCAAACAGGAGGTTAAAGGCGCTGACTCTCCAAGTGGGGAGAGTGTTAGTAAAGCGTCTGGAATGTTGCACCCGAGTACCAGGGGAGGAAAACTGAGACATATTTGAACACGTCTCCCGTTCACATGGTTGATCATACTCTGGGTTCCACATGCAGGTTTTAGCTGAAGGAAGAATACCTTAAACCTGGAGAGTTAAGACCCGTGTAATGGGTACCATGCAATATGACTTCAAAGGGTCTTCATTTGCTCACCGAACCTCTCCAATCCTATCACTGCTGCGTTTATGCCCCTGTACACATGCTTGATTCTCTTTCGGAGACATAGCAATCCATAGGTTTTAAGATACTTACTAGTCAGGTACATTCTTAGGCGTTTAATATGCGGTGTTGAGTCCATTTCGTTGAGCAAGGAGTAGCTCTTGTCTATTCCATATTTGGCTTAAGGAACTTTATGTGTGCTCATTTCAATCTCTGGTTTTATGCAGCACCCCAACTCACCTTTCCCCTTAAGCAAGCATAAGTTGGTTTTCTAAATTTGAGACCCTGTTCTGTTCTGTAATTCAGTTCCTGTGTAGCCAAGTTTACATTCCGTGTATTACTGATATCTTATGATGTTTCTTTTTCTGTGTGACTTATTTCAGTTAGAATCATCATACCTGAATCCACTCATTGTGCTGCTAAGGGCCTGATGACACAGATTTCATTGCTGAGTGATATTGCTTTGTAAGTAAATACCACAACTTCTTTATCCATTTTTCACTTTCTGCGATGTTGAACTTGTACTGTAAACGAGGTTCTTGTAAACAGAGCCGTTCCAAACTTTGGGGTGGCTGTGTCTTTTTCATTTTAATTTCCCTAAGCTATAGGACCATAAGTGGAAGTGCCCTAGGTTCTGTTGCTTTGTTTTTTAGATGTTTCAGGAAACACCATACACTTCTCCCAAGTGGCTGTTGGCAATTTACATCCCGCCCATCAGCATAACAAGGCTCCCACTTCTCCATGTCCTGTCCTGCCTTTCTGGATTTTACACTTTTTTCAGATGGCCCTTTTGACCGGGGGGAAGTGAGACTTCATTGTAGTGCAGATTTCCTTTGCAAGCTTGCTTGGTTGGCCAAAAAGGGCGTATGCGTTTTTTCCTGAATATATTCAGGAAAAAACGCATACGCCCTTTTTGGCCAAGTGCATCATTGTGGACGTTCTGCCTCTTTTCCTATGCTTTCAATGCAATTCCAGTCTACCTCCTGAAATTGGTTTCCTGCAATTCTGCCCCGCTTTCAAGTCCTCTTGGCAGCCTTACTTCAGTATATTTTTGGACGATAGCTCTCATTTATAACTCTGCAGGTTTGTGAATTACAGTGCCCCTGAGCTCCTTTCTTCAACTCGCTTTCTTGTGAGCTGGCCGCAACACCGCAGGATGGCTTCAGGCCCTAATCTGGTTCCGGCACGGCACGCTGAGCCTTTGGTTAATTCCTCTTTCTGGTGGGATGTGAGTGTTAAATTTGCCCGTCCAGACACCTCCAGCTAGTCTCTCATTGGTTCTCGCTATTCCTGTTCATCTTCCGCAGAAATTGCAAACTGGGCCAAACAGGACGTTAAAGGGACTGACTCTCCAAGTCGGGAGAGTGTTAGTAAAGCGTCTGGAATGTTGCACCCGAGTTCCAGGGTACAAAAACTGAGACATATATGAACACGTCTCCCGATCACATGGTTGATCATACTTTAGGTTCCACATGCATGTTTTAGCTAAAGGAAGAATACCTTAAACCTGTAGAGTTAAGACCCGTGTAATGGGTACCATGCAATATGAATTCAAAGGGTCTTCATTTGCTCACCGAACCTCTCCAATCCTATCACTGCTGCGTTTATGCCCCTGTACACATGCTTGATTCTCTTTCGGAGACATAGCAATCCATAGGTTTTAAGATACTTACTAGTCAGGTACATTCTTAGGCGTTTAATATGGGGTGTTGAGTCCATTTCGTTGAGCAAGGAGTAGCTCTTGTCTATTCCATATTTGGCTTAAGGAACTTTATCTGTGCTCATTTCAATCTCTGGTTTTATGCAGCACCACAACTCACCTTTCCCCTTAAGCAAGCATAAGTTGGTTTTCTAAATTTGAGACCCTGTTCTGTTCTGTAATTCAGTTCCTGTGTAGCCAAGTTTACATTCCGTGTATTACTGATATCTTATGATGTTTCTTTTTCTGTGTGACTTATTTCAGTTAGAATCATCATACCTGAATCCACTCATTGTTCTTCTAAGGGCCTGATGACATAGATTTCATTGCTGAGTGATATTGCTTTGTAAGTGAATACCACAACTTCTTTATCCATTTTTCACTTTCTGCGATGTTGAACTTGTACTGTAAACGATGTTCTTGTAAACAGAGACGGCCCAAACTTTGGGGTGGCTGTGTCTTTTTGATTTTAATTTCCCTAAGCTATAGGACCATAAGTGGCAGTGCCCTAGGCTCTGTTGCTTTGTTTTTTAGATGTTTCAGGAAACACCATACACTTCTCCCGAGTGTCTGTTGGCAATTTACATCCCGCCCATCAGCATAACAAGGCTCCCAGTTCTCCATGGCCTGTCCTGCCTTTCTGGATTTTACACTTTTTTCAGATGGCCCTTTTGACCTGGGGAAGTGAGACTTCATTGTAGTGCAGATTTCCTTTGCAAGCTTGCTTTGTTGGCCAAAAAGGGCGTATGCGTTTTTTCCTGAATATATTCAGGAAAAAACGCATACGCCCTTTTTGGCCAAGTGCATCATTGTGGACGTTCTGCCTCTTTTCCTATGCTTTCAATGCAATTCCAGTCTACCTCCTGAAATCGGTTTCCTGCAATTCTGCCCCGCTTTCAAGTCCTCTTGGCAGCCTTACTTCAGTCTATTTTTGGACGATAGCTGTCATTTATAACTCTGCAGGTTTGTGAATTACAGTGCCCCTGAGCTCCTTTCTTCAACTCGCTTTCTTGTGAGCTGGCCGCAACACCGCAGGATGGCTTCAGGCCCTAATCTGGTTCCGGCACGGCACGCTGAGCCTTTGGTTAATTCCTCTTCCTGGTGGGAAATGAGAGTTAAATTTGCCTGTCCAGACACCTCCAGCTAGCCTCTCATTGGTTCTCGCTATTCCTGTTCATCTTCCGCAGAAATTGCAAACTGGGCCAAACAGGAGGTTAAAGGAACTGACTCTCCAAGACGGGAGAGTGTTAGTAAAGCGTCTGGAATGTTGCACCCGAGTACCAGGGGAGGGAAACTGAGACATATTTGAACACGTTTCCCGTTCACATGGTTGATCATACTCTGGGTTCCACATGCATGTTTTAGCTGAAGGAAGAATACCTTAAACCTGGAGAGTTGAGACCCGTGGAATGGGTACCATGCAATATGACTTCAAAGGGTCTTCATTTGCTCACCGAACCTCTCCAATCCTATCACTGCTGCGTTTATGCCCCTGTACACACGCTTGATTCTCTTTTGGAGACATAGCAATCCATAGGTTTTAAGATACTTACTAGTCAGGTACATTCTTAGACGTTTAATATGCGGTGTTGAGTCCATTTCGTTGAGCAAGGAGTAGCTCTTGTCTATTCCATATTTGGCTTAAGGAACTTTATCTGTGCTCATTTCAATCTCTGGTTTTATGCAGCACCCCAACTCACCTTTCCCCTTAAGCAAGCATAAGTTGGTTTTCTAAATTTGAGACCCTGTTCTGTTCTGTAATTCAGTTCCTGTGTAGCCAAGTTCACATTCTGTGTATTAGTGATACCTTATGATGTTTCTTTTCTGTGTGACTTATTTCAGTTCGAATCATCATATCTGAATCCACTCATTATGCTGCTACTGGCCTGATGACATAGATTTCATTGCTGTGTGATATTGCATTGTACGTAAGTACCACAGGTTCTTTATCCATTTTTCACTTTCTGCGATATTGAACTTGTACCGTAAACGAGGTTCTTGTAAACAGAGCCGTCCCAAACTTTGGGGTGGCTGTGTCTTTTTGATTTTAATTTCCCTAAGCTATAGGACCATAAGTGGAAGTGCCCTAGGCTCTGTTGCTTTGTTTTTTAGATGTTTCAGGAAACACCATACACTTCTCCAGAGTGGCTGTTGGCAATTTACATCCCGCCCATCAGCATAAGAAGGCTCCCAGTTCTCCATGGCCTGTCGTGCCTTTCTGGATTTTACACTTTTTTCAGATGGCCCTTTTGACCGGGTGGAAGTGAGACTTCATTGTAGTGCAGATTTCCTTTGCAAGCTTGCTTGGTTGGCCAAAAAGGGCGTATGCGTTTTTTCCTGAATATATTCAGGAAAAAACGCATACGCCCTTTTTGGCCAAGTGCATCATTGTCGAGTTTCTGACTCTCTTCATATCCTTTCAATGCAATTCCAGTCTACCTCCTGAAATCGGTTTCCTGCAATTCTGCCTTGCTTTCAGTGCCTCTTCATAGCCTTACCTCAATATATTTTTAAAAATAGTTGGCCTTTATAACTCTGCAGGTTTTTGAATTGCAGTGGCCCTTAGCTCCATTTTTTAGCTCTTATTTTTGTGGTCTTGCCCCGTAACCACAGGATTCCTTGAAGCCCTATTTTTCTTCTGGGGCACCTTGCTGTGCCTTTGGTTAATTCTTCTTACTGATGTGATATTAGAGTGACATGTGCCCATTGAAACTGCTACAGCTAGTTTCTCACTGGTTCCCCCTATTCCCATTCATCCTCTGCACTAACTGCAGACTGTGCGATACCAGAACTTAAAGGCATTGACTCCATGTGGGGATGTTGTTAGTAAAGCGGCTGGAATGTCGATCCGGAGCCCCAGGAGAGGAAAAATGAGGTGCGTTTTAGAAACCTTTCCCGATCATATGGTATACCAGTCGCTGGGTTTCCCAAGCATGGTTTAGCTGTAGGAAGATTCCCTTCAACCTGGAGTGTTGGGACCCTTGGACTGAGTAGCATGAAGTATTGCATTAAACTTTCGGCAGTTGCTCACCAAAGCTCACCAATCCTGTCAGCCCCAAGTGTCCAGCCTTATGTCTTATCCAGCTGTGGGTTTATATGTGGTCAATCCAGGTTGCATCACAGCCCCTGAGCGAATTTTGTAAGAATTTTTCTCTCTTTCATTGTTTCAGCGTTTTGTTTTTAAAATTTATTTCTATAATGGGGTTTAGCTCCTTTTCACTGCTGTGTTTGTGCCGCTCTGCACACACTTGATTCCCTTATGGAGATATATCAATACATGGGTTTTAAGATTCTTATTCCTCAGATATATTTCTCTGCGGTGTATAGGGTGTGTTGAGGCCAGTTCATTGAGCAAGGTGTAGATCTTGTCTAATACCTATTTGGTTTATTGAACGGTATCTGTGCTAATTTCAAACTCTGGTTTTATGCATCACCCCACCTCTCCTTTCCCCTTAAGCTGACATAAGTGTGTTTTCTAAATGTGAGACACTGTTCTGTTCTGTAATTCATTTCTTGTGCAGCCATATTTACCCTCCCTCTATAAGTGATATCTTATGATATGTTTCTTTTTCTGTTTGACTTATTTCAAGTAGTATTATCGGACCTAAATCCACTCTTTATCCTTCTACTAGCCTTATTACATTGATTTCATGGTGAAGAGATATTCCATTGTACATAAGTACCACATCTTCTTTATCCATTGTTCTCTTTCCTGGGATATTTAAGGTGTACTGAAGTTGAGGTTCTTGTAAACAGAGTAGCCCTAAACTGTGGTGTGCTTGTGTCTTGTTGATTTTTAGACTTCCCTAGATATACTCCCATGATTGGAAGTGTCCTATGCTCTGTAGCTCTGTTTTTTAGATGATTTAGGAACCACCATACGCTTCTCCAGAGTGGCTCTCGGCAGTTCACACACTGCCCATCAGCGTATAAAGGCTCCCTGTTCTCCATGGCCTGTCCTGCATTTCTGGTTTTTACAATTTTTTAGGATGGCCCTTTTGACCGGTGGGAAGTGAGACTTCTTTGTTGTGCACATTTGCATTGCTTGCTTGCTTCGTTGCCCATAAAGTGCGTATGCGTTTTTTCCTGGATATAATCAGGAAAAAACGCATACGCCCTTTTGGGCCAACTGCATCATTGTCGAAATTCTGCCGCTTTTCATGTGCGTTAAAGACGAGTCCAATCTATCTCTTGAAATCTGTTTCTTGCAATTCTGTCTTGCATTCAGATCCTCTTCTTTGCCTTACCTCAACATATTTTTGGACGTTAGTTTTCATTTATAACTCTGCAGGTTTGTGAATTGCAGTGACCCTGAGCTCCATTTTTTAAGTTGCTCTTTTGTGAGCTGGCCTCAAACCCGCAGGATTGCTTCAGGCCCTATTTTGGCTCCGGCGAGGCAGGCTGAGCCTTCCTTTAATTCTTACTCTTAATGGGAAATTAGAGTGATATGTGCCCGTCCAAACCCCTACAACTCTTCTCTCATTGGTTCCCCCTCTTCCCGTTCATCCTCCTCACAATTTGCAAAATGTGTGAAACAGAAGTTTAAATGTGCTGATTCTCCAAGTGGGGAGATTCTAAGTAGCGTGGCTGGAATGGTGAACAGGAGCACCAGGAGAGGATAAATGAGGTGCATTTTAGACACATCTCCCGATCACATGGTGTACAGTCCTCTGGGTTTTCCATGCATGTTTTAGCTGTAGGAAGATCCCTTGAACCTGCAGATTTGGGACCCATTGAATGGGTACCAGGTAGTATTACTTTAAAGGGTGTGCATTTCCTCACCCAACCTCACATTTCTCTTAGCGCAAACAGTTTCCAGCCTTATGTCTCATCCTGCTGTGGGTCTAGATGTGTTCAATCCATGTTGCATCACCGTCCCTGAGGAAAAGTTGTAAGAGGTTTTCTCTGTCTCTCTGTCGTTTATTTTTTTCAATTTATTACTATATTGGTTACAGCTGATTTTCAAAGCTCTGTTTCTTGCTGCTGTACATCCACTTGATTCACGTACAGAGAGACATCAATAAATTCTTTTTCAGATTCTTACCAGTCGTATATATTCTTTTCCGGTGACTTGAGTGTGCTGAGTGCAGTTCTTTTAGCTACCGTGTAGGCCTTGTTGATTATCAGTTTGGTATTTGGAATGGTATCTTTGCTAATTTCAACCTCCTGGATGATGCCTCACCCCTCCCCACCTTTCCCGTTTAGCAGCCTTATGCGTGTTTTCTACATATTTGACTATGTTTTTGTTTTGTAATTTATTTCATGTGTAGCCATTTTGGATTCCACCTTTAAGTGATATCTTATGATATGTGTCTTTTTCTTTTTGAATTCTGTCACTTAGAATGATCATACGTAACTCCTCCGGAGTTGTTACAACTGGCCATATTTCATTGATTTCCAGGCTGAATAATATTCCACTCTACCTAAGTACCACATCTCTATCCATTTTTTCCCTCCAGAGACATTTAAGTTATATCCTAGTCGAGGATCTTTTAAACAGAGAGGGGGTAAACATTGGGGTGCCTGTGTCCTCTCGATTTTTGTTTTTCCCAAGATATACGCCCATGAGTGCAAGTGCCCTATGCTCTGTAGCTCATTTTTTAGATGCTTTAGTAAACACAATACACTTCTCCAGAATGGCCGTTGGCAATATACATTTCCACTATAAGTCTCACAGGGCTCCCTCTTCTCGTTGCCCTGTCCTGCATTTCTGTTGTTTACGCTTTATGAGGATGGCTCTTCTGACTGACGCGAAGTGATATCTTTTGTAGTATTGACTTCCAGTGCCCACCTGTTTGGTTGGCTAAAAAAGTGTATGCCCTTTTCTTGAATATATACAGAAAAGAACGCATACACCCTTTTTGGCCAACTGCAATGTTGGCAATGTTCAGCTCCTTTTCTTGTGCTTAATGGCGAGTCCTTTCTACCTCCTCAAATCCCTTTCCTGCCATTCTCCCTTGCTTACAAGTCCTTTTCTCTGACTTTCCTCAAGACATTTTTCAGTGATGGATATTTTCAACTCTGCAGTTTTGTGAATTTTACTGCCCCTGAGTTCCATTGTTCAACTCGTGTTTATGGGAACTGGCCACAAAGCAGCGGGATTTCCTCAAGCCCTATACTGTTTCCATGGGCAACCCTAGCCTTTGGTCAATTCGTCTTCCTGATTGGAAATTAGAGTGACATGTGCCTGTCTGAACACCTAGGACTTGTCTCTCATTGTTCCTCATCCTTCCGCTTCATCCTCTGGACAAATTCCAAACTGTACGCAACAGGATGTTGACAGTGCTGACATCTCCAAGTGGGGAGACTGTTAGTAAAGACGCTGGAGGGGTGAACCCGAGCACCAGGAGATGAGGAGATGAGATGCCTTTTCCAAACTCTTCCCGATCAGATGGTATACCATCCTCTGGGTGTGACAGACATGTTTTAGCAGTAGGAAGAGTCCCATTCATGTAAGGAGAACACCAGGGCTTTTTCAAAATCAGTGTCTCCCCGAAACCCAAACTGGGGAAGTTTTTAAGCTACGGCTACACATATGTTCATTAAGGGCCTTGGGAAGTAGGCAGAGTCCAAACTTTAGATGATTGAAGTCTTCAGGGTCAGAAGCACTCACCACCAGCTTCCCTTAGGCTACACTTTAACTGTCATTGATAGATGATGTCAATAAAAATATCTATTCTTTTTCAGATTATTTCCCCTTATAGGTTATTGCAAAATGTTGAGTGTAGTTCCCTGTGCTATACAGTAGTTCCTTGTTGATGATCTATTTTATACATAGCAGTGTGTATGTGTTCATTCCAAACTGTTAATTTATCCCTCCTCCCACCTTTCCCCTTTGGTAATAATAAATTATAAGATTTTATACTTCTCAGAAATGGGGGAGCTGAAAGAGAGGTATCATTTTCAATGGAAAAGCATTTAAAACAAGATTGAAGGTTTAACCAAGATTATTAGCTGTACATCCTTGGAAAGAAATCACTTCGTTTCTCTAATATTGACCTGACAAATAAGACAAACCTTTTCACTGAACTTGCTTATAAAAAGTGATGGAAATATCAAATGGAAGTGTTAAAAACATCTTATTTTACCCGAGCCTTATACACTGTTCTATGTTAACTACAGTTTGGCTCACACATCTGTTCATTGAGGTTACAATAGTCTCAATTTCTGTTACTGATCCTCCAGAGTGGACCCCAACAAGTGTCCCCCTGCCCAGTGTCATTGGGGCCAACAGATCGAGACTGAGTTTGGTTCACAAGCAAAGGAAACTTTATATTTTGATCAGAGAATGGAGAGGTGAGAGCATGCACTACCCCGTGGGCTGTGGGCTGGGCTGCTGTGTAGAGATCCTGTCAGAGTCAGTGGGAGGGAGGGAGGCGGCGGAGCTCTCGAGGGCCGGGTTGGCTGTAGCTCAGGCTCTATATCGTGGAGTCTGCACTGGGCCCCAGGAGCTGAGGTGTCGACCCAGCCATTCTGCACTAGGAAATCTGGTCTGAAGTGCCGGGTGTGGAACCTCTGCATGCGGGACCCTTGGAGCACGTGAAATTAGACAAAGCACAAAGGATAAAAAAGGTTAGACTTGACTTTATTGCCCAGATTCTATTTTTATCTCCCAGGGATTTTTAATGGGCTTTGCTGGGGACAAACCCCTCCTCTGCGTTTTGTCCCGTTCCTCATTCTTGGAGTGCTGAGGGTGCAGACCCTTCTTCTGTAACTGCTGAGTGCTGAGTTGGGAGCCCTCATACCATGGGGCGAGGGTCAGAGCTTCTCCCCAGCAGCCTCCCGGTGACGTTGATTGTCCCCAGGACCCCTGCCTCCCTGCTCGTCCACCTGAGCACCAGCATTGGAAGTGTTATAGATTCTAATGACCTTTAAGGGTCCAGGAAAGAGATGTGCAGAGACGCTGTGGGGGCCGGTTTCACCCCGCCCCACATTTGTTCGGCCACCTTAGGCTGACCGTCTCTGCCAGCCTAGATGCTCTGACCAGTAGTCTGCGCTTTCTTCAATTAGGCCCCTGAATTAACGTACAAACAGCACCAGGTGTCAGAGCCCTGCCCGCTCAACTCCCAGACAGTCCAGGGTCAGTGGTGACCAAGGACCATGATGGCTACTGAGTCAACAGCCTTTTGAAGTAAACAGGAGTCCAGCCGGTCTTATTGGCCACCATCATCACGGTGTCTGTAGGCTTTTCTATGGTGACAGTGTGGTATACTGTTCCCCCGCCAAGATTATTAGCTCCCCTCTGGGTGCAGTAAGTCCTGCAAGCAGTAGTCTACTCTTTTGGGACACACTCTTGTTGTTTTATGAGAGAAACTCCAGGTCAAGTGATGTTCACACGAGTCGTCATGGTGCCCTGTTGCCCCCGGTTATCTCTCTGGATGTTGGAGTTGGAGGGCCTCCTCACTCGAGGTCGGTGTGCCCACGGAGCGAACCCTGCAACTTCAGGGCATGGTTGGTGGTTAGGATCACCACGTGGGGTCCTTTTCCCTTAGGAGGGAGGTGGCCTTTTGGGCTGCTGATTTCCAGGTTTTTAGATACCGCCAGTATCTTGGCCAGATGTGGCAGTGGGCCAAGCCCCTTAGTGACCGTAGTTTATCCTACCTGGATGGCATTCTTGCATTGTTCCATTTCAAGTGGTCCCAGTTTTTGCACTAATTCTCCAATGGCGATTCACCTTTCACTGGGAATGTAAAGGTCAAAGGGTTTAGCTAAATTAGGGAGTTCCAGGGCAAGGGTCTGAATTGACTGCTCTTTCCATTCTTGAAAGGCCACTTCTGGATTCTATTCAAAAGGATCATCATCTTTTCCTTTCAGTGTTTCATATAGAGGCCCAGCTAGTAGACTGTAGCTAGGGATCCAGAAGCAGCAAACCCTGGCCTCCCCAGGAACCCCTAAGCTGTCTTCTAGTTTTAGAAAGGGGTAAGGCTGAAAATGGTTTCTTCCCTTTCCTGGGATGGGCTTCTCTGACCTTCTGTGAGAATGAAGCCCAGGCAGGTCACCGCAGTCTGTGATATTTGAGCTTTTTCTTGGACAACTTCTATCCTTTATTGGCTTGGTAGTTCAGAGGCCTCCTTAGTAGGGCTGGTGATCAGAATGTCGTCTGCATATTGAAGGAGGGTTTCCTTTTCCAGAGGTAGAACTTTTAGGTCTTTAGCTAAGCTTTCCCCAAAGATGGTGTGGGAATTTTTGCACCCTTGGGGCCAGACGGCCCGGAAGTATTGTTTTAGTTGTATGTTGAGTCCTGCCACTCACAAGCCAAAATTTCTTGTGACTCTGGGACTAATGGAATACAAAAGAAGGCATCATTGAAGACTAATACAGAATACCATGTCCTGGTGGTTGGTAGAATGACCAGCAGGGTGTAGGAATTAGGAGCAACTGGAGGTATATCCTCGGTGGCTTCACTGACTGTCCTGACATCCTTTACCAGGTCCCCAGCAGCCCATGGGGCTCTCGTGGTCAGACCAATCCCAGAATATGGAGCTCACCTGGGCAGGTACCCCACCCCCACCCCAGCCCACGGGGCTCTCGTGGTCAGGCCCCTCCCAGGATACAGAGCTACCCTTGCAGGTACCGTGGCAGGGCTGGGCACACAGGAACCGTGCACATAGCCCTCATTGCAGAGCACCCCCAGCTCACCTGTCGCTCAGAGCTGACACAGAGCACCTCAGAGCAGGACTTGAACTAACAAACAGCAGCTGCGACAGGTCTGTGACCCTGGGCATCACTCCGTGAGGCCTCCCTCCACCTGGTCTTCCAGAGACTTCCACTGCACCCGGGGCACCAGGCCTCTGTCTCCAACCACCACCCACCCCTCCTCTCCCTGACTCCTGGGTTCCTCTCATTAGGAGAGGGTTTTCTTGAAGTTGTCTCCCACTCATGGGCCAGATAAAATGATTAGAAAACAAGCCAAAGCTGCAGCCCCTTGTCTATCCTGACTCTCAGGAGCCCACACCTGTTCCTTGGACCTGGCCGGTTCAGCAAGTTCCATTTTCTGCAACTGTGAGCCCCTGAGGGGTGATGATTGGCTGACCTGGGCAGCCTTACCGTGCCGGCCAGCCCTCCCCAGGTGTGCCTGGGTTGAGATCAATATAAATACCACTCCAGGCAGCAAGAGCCCCTGCAGCCGTGCCTGACGCCATTTTCTCTGCCCTGTCAGCAGTCTCGGGGCTGGGCTGGTGGGAGGGAGTGAGAGGCCACGGCTTTGTGGGTGGCCCAGTGTGAGTGGGGCTCTGCTGGACTTTCTGCAGCAGTTGCCAGGCTGCCACCTGCTAAAGAAGAGGATGTGTCACCCATACCTGCTGCTGGAATTTCTCCCTGGGCAGAGGTGAGGAAGGAAAAAAGCAGTGGGGGCAGGGACAGGACGGGTATCTCAGGCAGGGAAATGGAAATCTTCCAGAAGAGCACCCAGGGCCAGGACCATCCTGGCTGGCCTGCAGGCACCAAGTCGGCCGGCATGCTGTCACTCGTGTGGCTCTATGGCCCTTCCTCTAGGCTTTCAAGTCCTTGTATATATTCAGGTGTTTTACCTGGGACGGGTGGGAATAGTTCAGCAGCAACTGGCCTGGGGCTCAGCTCACGTTTACTCACAGATGCCTCGGCACGGTGCCCCAGCTTTGCAATGAGGACGCTTGTTGCGTGGGGGCTGCTGGCTGAATGGGAGACGATTCCCCACCACTGACCAACTTCAGAATTGTTTACAACTGGAGCAAGTGCCCTGATACGGTTTTCCTCTGTGTAACTGGTGGGTTCTGTGTTTTTTTTCTCTTTTTCGTTTTTGGTTCAAGGTAGATTTTATTCCTCTTTTTTGTATTTACAGATATAAGCATGGAAATAATTTATTCATATAAATACATGTATGTGCAGGGAATAATTGTTTTTTCTGTTTTATTTTTTAAATTTTACTTCTTTTTAATTTTGAATTTTATTTTATATTTTTATACAGCAGGTTCTTATTGGTTATCTATTTTATACATATAAATGTATACATGCCAATCCCAGTCTCTCAACTCCTCCCACCACCACCCCCCCAACAGCTTTGCCCCCTTGTTGTCCATACGTTTGTTGTCTACATCTGTTGCTCTGTTTATGCCTTGCAAAATGGTTAATCTGTACAGTTTTTCTAGGTTCCACATATATGCATGAATATACAAGATTTGTTTTTCTCTTTCTGACTTACTTCACTCTGTATGACAGTCTCTAGATCCATCGACGTCTCTACAAATGACCCAATTTCATTCCTTTTCATGGCTTAGTAATATTCCATTTTATATATGTACCACAGCTTTATGCATTCGTCTGTCTGTGGGCATTTAGGTTGCTTCCATTACCTCGATATTGTAAATAGTGATGCAATGAACATTGCGGTGAATGACTCTTTTTGATTTATGGTTTTGTCTGGGTATATGTCCAGTACTGGGATTGCTGTATCCTATGGTAATTCTATTGTTAGTTTCTTAAGAAATTCCATATTGTTCTCCATAATGACTGTATCAATTTATATTCCCAACAATAGTGGAAGAGGGTTCCTTTTCTCCACACCCTTTCCAGCATTTTTTGTTTGTAGATTTTCAATGATGCCTATTCTACCAGGTGTGAGGTGATACCTCATTGTTGAATCCATTTCGTTGAGCAAGGGGTAGCTCTTGTCTATTACATATTTGGCTTATGGAACGGTATCTGTGCTAATTTCAAACTCTGCTTTTATGCAGCACCCCAACTCACCTTCCCCCTTAAGCAGGCATAAGTTGGTTTTCTAAACTTGAGACCCTGTTCTGTTTTGTAATTCAGTTCATGTGTAGCCAAGTTCACATTCCGTGTATTAGTGATACCTTATGATGTTTCTTTTTCTGTGTGACTTATTTCACTTAGAATCATCGTGCCTCAATCCACTCATTATGCTGGTACGGGCCTGGTGACATAGATTTCATTGCTGAGTGGTATTCTGTTGTACATAAGTACCGCAACTTCTTTATCCATTATTTGCTCTCTGGGATATTTAACTTGTGCCGTAGAAGAGATTCCTGTAAAAAGAGCCGTCCCAAATTTTGGGGTTGCTGTGTCTTTTTGATATTAATTTCCCTAAGCTATAGGACCATAAGTGGAAGTGCCCTAGGCTCTGTTGCTTTGTTTTTTAGATGTTTCAGGAAACACCATACACTTCTCCCAAGTGTCTGTTGGCAATTTACATCCCGCCCATCAGCATAACAAGGCTCCCAGTTCTCCATGGCCTGTCCTGCCTTTCTGGATTTTACACTTTATTCTGATGGCCCTTTTGACCGGGGGGAAGTGAGACTTCATTGTAGTGCAGATTTCCTTTGCAAGCTTGCTTGGTTGGCCAAAAAGGGCGTATGCGTTTTTTCCTGAATATATTCAGGAAAAAACGCATATGCCCTTTTGGCAAAGTGCATCATTGTGGACGTTCTGCCTCTTTTCCTACGCTTTCAATGCAATTCCAGTCTACCTCCTGAAATCGGTATCCTGCAATTATGCCCCACTTTCAAGTCCTCTTGGAAGCCTTACTTCAGTCTATTTTTGGACGATAGCTGTCATTTATAACTCTGCAGGTTTGTGAATTACAGAGACCCTGAGCTCCTTTCTTCAACTCGCTTTCTTTTGAGCTGGCCGCAACACCGCAGGATGGCTTCAGGCCCTAATCTGGTTCCGGCACGGCACGCTGAGCCTTTGGTTATTTCCTCTTCCTGGTGGGAAATGAGAGTTAAATTTGCCCGTCCAGACACCTCCAGCTAGTCTCTCATTGGTTCTCCCTATTCCTGTTCATCTTCCGCAGAAATTGCAAAGTGTGCCAAACAGGAGGTTAAAGGCGCTGACTCTCCAAGTGGGGAGAGTGTTAGTAAAGCGTCTGGAATGTTGCACCCGAGTACCAGGGGAGGAAAACTGAGACATATTTGAACACGTCTCCCGATCACATGGTTGATCATACTCTAGGTTCCACATGCATGTTTTAGCTGAAGGAAGAATACCTAAAACCTGGGTAGTTGAAACCCGTGGAATGGGTACCATGCAATATGACTTCAAAGGGTCTTCATTTGCTCACCAAACCTCTCCAATCCTATCACTGCTGCGTTTATGCCCCTGTACACATGCTTCATTCTCCTTCAGAGACATAGCAATCCATAGGTTTTAAGATACTTACTAGTCAGGTACATTCTTAGACGTTTAATATGAGGTGTTGAGTCCATTTCGTTGAGCAAGGAGTAGCTCTTGTCTATTCCATATTTGGCTTAAGGAACTTTATCTGTGCTCATTTCAATCTCTGGTTTTATGCAGCACCCCAACTCACCTTTACCCTTAAGCAAGCATAAGTTGGTTTTCTAAATTTGAGACCCTGTTCTGTTCTGTAATTCAGTTCCTGTGTAGCCAAGTTTCCATTCCGTGTATTACTGATATCTTATGATGTTTCTTTTTCTGTGTGACTTATTTCAGTTAGAATCATCATACCTGAATCCAGTCATTGTGCTGCTAAGGGCCTGATGACATAGATTTCATTGCTGAGTGATATTGTTTGTAAGTGAATACCACAACTTCTTTATCCATTTTTCACTTTCTGCGATGTTGAACTTGTATTGTAAACGAGGTTCTTGTAAACAGAGGCGTCCCAAACTTTGGGGTGGCTGTGTCTTTTTGATTTTAATTTCCCTAAGCTATAGGTCCATAAGTGGAAGTGCCCTAGGCTCTGTTGCTTTGTTTTTTAGATGTTTCAGGAAACACCATACAGTTCTCCCAAGTTGTTGTTGGCAATTTACATCCCGCCCATCAGCATAACAAGGCTCCCAGTTCTCCATGGCCTGTCCTGCCTTTCTGGATTTTACACTTTTTTCAGATGGCCCTTTTGACCGGGGGGAAGTGAGACTTCATTGTAGTGCAGATTTCCCTTGCAAGCTTGCTTGGTTGACCAAAAAGGGCGTATGCGTTTTTTCCTGAATATATTCAGGAAAAAACGCATACGCCCTTTTTGGCCAAGTGCATCATTGTGGACGTTCTGCCTCTTTTCCTATGCTTTCAATGCAATTCCAGTCTACCTCCTGAAATCGGTTTCCTGCAATTCTGCCCCGCTTTCAAGTCCTCTTGGCAGCCTTACTTCAGTCTATTTTTGGACGATAGCTGTCATTTATAACTCTGCAGGTTTGTGAAGTACAGTGCCCCTGAGCTCCTGTCTTCAACTCGCTTTCTTGTGACCTGGCCGCAACACCGCAGGATGGCTTCAGGCCCTAATCTGGTTCCGGCACGGCACGCTGAGCCTTTGGTTATTTCCTCTTCCTGGTGGGAAATGAGAGTTAAATTTGCCCGTCCAGACACCTCCAGCTAGTCTCTCATTGGTTCTCGCTATTCCTGTTCATCTTCCGCAGAAATTGAAAACTGGGCCAAACAGGAGGTTAAAGGCGCTGACTCTCCAAGTGGGGAGAGTGTTAGTAAAGCGTCTGGAATGTTGCACCCGAGTACCAGGGGAGGAAAACTGAGACATATTTGAACACGTCTCCCGTTCACATAGTTGATCATACTTGGGTTCCACATGCATCTTTTAGCTGAAGGAAGAATACCTTAAACCTGTGTATTTGAAACCCGTGGAATGGGTACCATGCAATATGACTTCAAAGGGTCTTCATTTGCTCACCGAACCTCTCCAATCCTATCACTGCTGCGTTTATGCCCCTGTGCACATGCTTCATTCTCTTTCGGAGACATAGCAATCCATAGGTTTTAAGATAGTTACTAGTCAGGTACATTCTTAGGCGTTTAATATGCGGTGTTGAGTCCAATTCGTTGAGCAAGGAGTAGCTCTTGTCTATTCCATATTTGGCTTAAGGAACTTTATCTGTGCTCATTTCAATCTCTGGTTTTATGTAGCACCCCAACTCACCTTTCCCCTTAAGCAAGCATAAGTTGGTTTTCTAAATTTGAGACCCTGTTCTGTTCTGTAATTCAGTTCCTGTCTAGCCAAGTTTACATTCCGTGTATTACTGATATCTTATGAGGTCTCTTTTTCTGTGTGACTTATTTCAGTTAGAATCATCATACCTGAATCCACTCATTGTGCTGCTAAGGGCCTGATGACACAGATTTCATTGCTGAGTGATATTGCTTTGTAAGTAAATACCACAACTTTTTTATCCATTTTTCACTTTCTGCGATGTTGAACTTGTACTGTAAACGAGGTTCTTGTAAACAGAGCCATTCGAAACTTTGGGGTGGCTGTGTCTTTTTGATTTTAAATTCCCTAAGCTATAGGACCATAAGTGGAAGTGCCCTAGGCTCTGTTGCTTTGTTTTTTAGATGTTTCAGGAAACACCATACACTTCTCCCAAGTGTTTGTTGGCAATTTACATCCCGCCCTTCAGCATAACAAGGCTCCCAGTTCTCCATGGCCTGTCCTGCCTTTTTGGATTTTACACTTTTTTCAGATGGCCCTTTTGACCGGGGGGAAGTGAGACTTCATTGTAGTGCAGATTTCCTTTGCAAGCTTGCTTGGTTGGCCAAAAAGGACGTATGCGTTTTTTCCTGAATATATTCAGGAAAAAACGCATACGCACTTTTTGGCCAAGTGCATCATTTTGGACGTTCTGCCGCTTCTCCTATGCTTTCAATGCAATTCCAGTCTACCTCCTGAAATCGGTTTCCTGCAATTCTGCCCCGCTTTCAAGTCCTCTTGGCAGCCTTACTTCAGTCTATTTTTGGACGATAGCTGTCATTTATAACTCTGCAGGTTTGTGAATTACAGTGCCCCTGAGCTCCTTTCTTCAACTCGCTTTCTTTTGAGCTGGCCGCAACACCGCAGGATGGCTTCAGGCCCTAATCTGGTTCCGGCACGGCACACTGAGCCTTTGGTTATTTCCTCTTCCTGGTGGGAAATGAGAGTTAAATTTGCCCATCCAGACACCTCCAGCTAGTCTCTCATTGGTTCTCGCTATTCCTGTTCATCTTCCGCAGAAATTGCAAACTGGGCCAAACAGGAGGTTAAAGGGACTGACTCTCCAAGTGGGGAGAGTGTTAGTAAAGCGTCTGGAATGTTGCACCCGAGTACCAGGGGAGGAAAACTGAGACATATTTGAACACGTCTCCCATTCACATGGTTGATCATACTTGGGTTCCACATGCATGTTTTAGCTGAAGGAAGAATACCTAAAACCTGGGTAGTTGAAACCCGTGGAATGGGTACCATGCAATATGACTTCAAAGGGTCTTCATTTGCTCACCGAACCTCTCCAATCCTATCACTGCTGCGTTTATGCCCCTGTACACACGCTTGATTCTCTTTTGGAGACATAGCAATCCATAGGTTTAAAATACTTACTAGTCAGGTACATTCTTAGGCGTTTAATATGGGGTTTTGAGTCCATTTCGTTGAGCAAGGAGTAGCTCTTGTCTATTCCATATTTGGCTTAAGGAACTTTATCTGTGCTCATTTCAATCTCTGGTTTTATGCAGCACCCCAACTCACCTTTCCCCTTAAGCAAGCATAAGTTGGTTTTCTAAATTTGAGACCCTGTTCTCTTCTGTAATTCAGTTCCTGTGTAGCCAAGTTTACATTCCGTGTATTACTGATATCTTATGATGTTTCTTTTTCTGTGTGACTTATTTCAGTTAGAATCATCATACCTGAATCCACTCATTGTGCTGCTAAGGGCCTTGTGACACAGATTTCATTGCTGAGTGATATTGCTTTGTAAGTAAATACCACAACTTCTTTATCCATTTTTCACTTTCTGCGATGTTGAACTTGTACTGTAAACGAGGTTCTTGTAAACAGAGCCATTCGAAACTTTAGGGTGGCTGTGTCTTTTTGATTTTAATTTCCCTAAGCTATAGGACCATAAGTGGAAGAGCCCTAGGTTCTGTTGCTTTGTTTTTTAGATGTTTCAGGAAACACCATACACTTCACCCGAGTGGCTGCTGGCAATTTACATCCCGCCCATCAGCATAACAAGGCTCCCAGTTCTCCATGGCCTGTCCTGCCTTTCTGGATTTTACACTTTTTTCAGATGGCCCTTTTGACCGGGGGGAAGTGAGACTTCATTGTAGTGCAGATTTCCTTTGCAAGCTTGCTTGGTTGGCCATAAAGGGCGTATGCGTTTTTTCCTGAATATATTCTTTTGGAGACATAGCAATCCATAGGTTTTAAGATACTTACTACTCAGGTACATTCTTAGGCGTTTAATATGGAGTTTTGAGTCCATTTCGTTGAGCAAGGAGTAGCTCTTGTCTATTCCATATTTGGCTTAAGGAACTTTATCTGTGCTCATTTCAATCTCTGATTTTATGCAGCACCCCAACTCACCTTTCCCCTTAAGCAAGCATAAGTTGGTTTTCTAAATTTGAGACCCTGTTCTGTTTTGGAATGCAGTTCCTGTGTAGCCAAGTTTACATTCCGTGTATTAGTGATATCTTATGATGTTTCTTTTTCTGTGTGACTTATTTCAGTTAGAATCATCGTACCTGAATCCGCTCATTATGCTGCTACAGGCCTGATGACATAGATTTCATTGCTGAGTGATACTGCATTGTTCGTAAGTACCACAAGTTCTTTATCCATTTTTCACTTTCTGTGATATTGAACTTGTACGGTAAACGATGTTCTTGTAAACGGAGGCGTCCCAAACTTTGGGGTGGCTGTGTCTTTTTGATTTTAATTTCCCTAAGCTATAGGACCATAAGTGGAAGTGCCCTAGGCTCTGTTGCTTTGTTTTTTAGATGTTTCAGGAAACACCATACACTTCACCCGAGTGTTTGTTGGCAATTTACATCCCGCCCTTCAGCATAACAAGGCTCCCAGTTCTCCATGGCCTGTCCTGCCTTTCTGGATTTTACACTTTTTTCAGATGGCCCTTTTGACCGGGGAGAAGTGAGACTTCATTGTAGTGCAGATTTCCTTTGCAAGTTTGCTTGGTTGGCCAAAAAGGGCGTATGCGTTTTTTCCTGAATATATTCAGGAAAAAACACATACGCCCTTTTTGGCCAAGTGCATCATTGTGGACGTTCTGCCTCTTTTCCTATGCTTTCAATGCAATTCCAGTCTACCTCCTGAAATCGGTTTCCTGCAATTCCGCCCCGCTTTCAAGTCCTCTTGGCAGCCTTACTTCAGTATATTTTTGGACGATAGCTGTCATTTATAACTCTGCAGGTTTGTGAATTACAGTGCCCCTGAGCTCCTTTCTTCAACTCGCTTTCTTGTGACCTGGCCGCAACACCGCAGGATGTCTTCAGACCCTAATCTGGTTCCGGCACGGCACGTTGAGCCTTTGGTTAATTCCTCTTCCTGGTGGGAAATGAGACTTAAATTTGCCCATCCAGACACCTCCAGCTAGTCTCTCATTGGTTCTCGCTATTCCTGTTCATCTTCCGCAGAAATTGCAAACTGGGCCAAACAGGAGGTTAAAGGGACTGACTCTCCAAGTGGGGAGAGTGTTAGTAAAGCGTCTGGAATGTTGCACCCGAGTACCAGGGGAGGAAAACTGAGACATATTTGAACACGTCTCCCGTTCGCATGGTTGATCATACTTGGGTTCCACATGCATGTTTTAGCTGAAGGAAGAATACCTTAAACCTGGAGAGTTAAGACCCGTGCAATGGGTACCATGCAATATGACTTCAAAGGGTCTTCATTTGCTCACCGAACCTCTCCAATCCTATCACTGCTGCGTTTATGCCCCTGTACACATGCTTGATTCTCTTTCGGAGACATAGCAATCCATAGGTTTTAAGATACTTACTAGTCAGGTACATTCTTAGGCGTTTAATATGCGGTGTTGAGTCCATTTCGTTGAGCAAGGAGTAGCTCTTGTCTATTCCATATTTGACTTAAGGAACTTTATCTGTGCTCATTTCAATCTCTGGTTTTATGCAGCACCCCACCTCACCTTTACCCTTAAGCAAGCATAAGTTGGTTTTCTAAATTTGAGACCCTGTTCTGTTCTGTAATTCAGTTCCTGTGTAGCGAAGTTTCCATTCCGTGTATTACTGATATCTTATGATGTTTCTTTTTCTGTGTGACTTATTTCAGTTAGAATCATCATACCTGAATCCACTCATTGTGCTGCTAAGGGCCTTGTGACACAGATTTCATTGCTGAATGATATTGCTTTGTAAGTAAATACCACAACTTCTTTATCCATTTTTCACTTTCTGCGATGTTGAACTTGTAAACGATGTTCTTGTAAACAGAGCAGTTCCAAACTTTGGGGTGGCTGTGTCTTTTTGATTTTAATTTCCCTAAGCTATAGGACCATAAGTGGAAGTGCCCTAGGTTCTGTTGCTTTGTTTTTTAGATGTTTCAGGAAACACCATACACTTCTCCCGAGTGGTTGTTGGCAATTTACATCCCGCCCATCAGCATAACAAGGCTCCCAGTTCTCCATGGCCTGTCCTGCCTTTCTGGATTTTACACTTTTTTCAGATGGCCCTTTTGACCGGGGGGAAGTGAGACTTCATTGTAGTGCAGATTTCCTTTGCAAGCTTGCTTGGTTGGCCAAAAAGGGCGTATGCGTTTTTTCCTGAATATATTCAGGAAAAAACGCATACGCCCTTTTTGGCCAAGTGCATCATTGTGGACGTTCTGCCTCTTTTCCTATGCTTTCAATGCAATTCCAGTCTACCTCCTGAAATCGGTTTCCTGCAATTCTGCCCCGCTTTCAAGTCCTCTTGGCAGCCTTACTTCAGTCTATTTTTGGACGATAGCTGTCATTTATAACTCTGCAGGTTTGTGAATTACAGTGCCCCTGAGCTCCTTTCTTCAACTTGCTTTCTTTTGAGCTGGCCGCAACACCGCAGGATGGCTTCAGGCCCTAATCTTGTTCCGGCACGGCACGCTGAGCCTTTGGTTAATTCCTCTTCCTGGTGGGAAATGAGAGTTAAATTTGCCCGTCCAGACACCTCCAGCTAGCCTCTCATTGGTTCTCGCTATTCCTGTTCATCTTCCGCAGAAATTGCAAACTGGGCCAAACAGGAGGTTAAAGGGACTGACTCTCCAAGTTGGGAGAGTGTTAGTAAAGCGTCTGGAATGTTGCACCCGAGTACCAGGGTACGAAAACTGAGACATATTTGAACACGTCTCCCGATCACATGGTTGATCATACTCTAGGTTCCACATGCATGTTTTAGCTGAAGGAAGAATACCTAAAACCTGGGTAGTTGAGACCCGTGTAATGGGTACCATGCAATATGACTTCAAAGGGTCTTCATTTGCTCACCGAACCTCTCCAATCCTATCACTGCTGCGTTTATGCCCCTGTACACATGCTTGATTCTCTTTCGGAGACATAGCAATCCATAGGTTTTAAGATACTTACTAGTCAGGTACATTCTTAGGCGTTTAATATGGGGTGTTGAGTCCATTTCGTTGAGCAAGGAGTAGCTCTTGTCTATTCCATATTTGGCTTAAGGTACTTTATCTGTGCTCATTTCAATCTCTGGTTTTATGCAGCACCCCAACTCACCTTTCCCCTTAAGCAAGCATAAGTTGGTTTTCTAAATTTGAGACCCTGTTCTGTTTTGGAATGCAGTTCCTGTGTAGCCAAGTTTACATTCCGTGTATTAGTGATATCTTATGATGTTTCTTTTTCTGTGTGACTTATTTCAGTTAGAATCATCGTACCTGAATCCACTCATTATGCTGCTACGGGCCTGATGACATAGATTTCATTGCTGAGTGATACTGCATTGTACGTAAGTACCACAAGTTCTTTATCCATTTTTCACTTTCTGTGATATAGAACTTGTACGGTAAACGAAGTTCTTGTAAACGGAGGCGTCCCAAACTTTGGGGTGGCTGTGTCTTTTTGATTTTAATTTCCCTAAGCTATAGGACCATAAGTGGAAGTCCCCTAGGCTCTGTTGCTTTGTTTTTTAGATGTTTCAGGAAACACCATACACTTCTCCTGAGTGTCTGTTGGCAATTTACATCCCGCCCATCAGCATAACAAGGCTCCCAGTTCTCCATGGCCTGTCCTGCCTTTCTGGATTTTACACTTATTTCAGATGGCCCTTTTGACCGGGGAGAAGTGAGACTTCATTGTAAAGCAGATTTCCTTTGCAAGTTTGCTTGGTTGGCCAAAAAGGGCGTATGCGTTTTTTCCTGAATATATTCAGGAAAAAACGCATACGCCCTTTTTGGCCAAGTGCATCATTGTGGACGTTCTGCCTCTTTTCCTATGCTTTCAATGCAATTTCAGTCTACCTCCTGAAATCGGTTTCCTGCAATTCTGCCCCGCTTTCAAGTCCTCTTGGCAGCCTTACTTCAGTCTATTTTTGGAGGATAGCTGTCATTTATAACTCTGCAGGTTTGTGAATTACAGTGCCCCTGAGCTCCTTTCTTCAACTCGCTTTCTTGTGAGCTGGCCGCAACACCGCAGGATGGCTTCAGGCCCTAATCTGGTTCTGGCACGGCACGCTGAGCCTTTGGTTAATTCCTCTTCCTGGTGGGAAATGAGAGTTAAATTTGCCCGTCCAGACACCTCCAGCTAGTCTCTCATTGGTTCTCGCTATTCCTGTTCATCTTCTGCAGAAATTGCAAACTGGGCCAAACAGGAGGTTAAAGGCACTGACTCTCCATGTCGGGAGAGTGTTAGTAAAGCGTCTGGAATGTTGCACCCGAGTACCAGGGGAGGAAAACTGAGACATATTTGAACACGTCTCCCATTCACATGGTTGATCATACTCTGGGTTCCACATGCATGTTTTAGCTGAAGGCAGAATACCTAAAACCTGGAGAATTGAGACCCGTGTAATGGGTACCATGCAATATGACTTCAAAGGGTCTTCATTTGCTCACCGAACCTCTCCAATCCTATCACTGCTGCGTTTATGCCCCTGTACACACGCTTGATTCTCTTTCGGAGACATAGCAATCCATAGGTTTTAAGATACTTACTAGTCAGGTACATTCTTAGGCGTTTAATATGGGGTGTTGAGTCCATTTCGTTGAGCAAGGAGTAGCTCTTGTCTATTCCATATTTGGCTTAAGGAACTTTATCTGTGCTCATTTCAATCTCTGGTTTTATGCAGCACCCCAACTCACCTTTCCCCTTAAGCAAGCATAAGTTGGTTTTCTAAATTTGAGACCCTGTTCTCTTCTGTAATTCAGTTCCTGTGTAGCCAAGTTTCCATTCCGTGTATTACTGATATCTTATGATGTTTCTTTTTCTGTGTGACTTATTTCAGTTAGAATCATCATACCTGAATCCACTCATTGTGCTGCTAAGGGCCTGATGACACAGATTTCATTGCTGAGTGATATTGCTTTGTAAGTAAATACCACAACTTCTTTATCCATTTTTCACTTTCTGCGATGTTGAACTTGTACTGTAAACGAGGTTCTTGTAAACAGAGCCGTTCCAAACTTTGGGGTGGCTGTGTCTTTTTGATTTTAATTTCCCTAAGCTATAGGACCATAAGTGGAAGTGCCCTAGGTTCTGTTGCTTTGTTTTTTAGATGTTTCAGGAAACACCATACACTTCTCTCGAGTGGTTGTTGGCAATTTACATCCCGCCCATCAGCATAACAAGGCTCCCAGTTCTCCATGGCCTGTCCTGCCTTTCTGGATTTTACACTTTTTTCAGATGGCCCTTTTGACCGGGGGGAAGTGAGACTTCATTGTAGTGCAGATTTCCTTTGCAAGCTTGCTTGGTTGGCCAAAAAGGGCGTATGCGTTTTTTCCTGAATATATTCAGGAAAAAACGCATACGCACTTCTTGGCCAAGTGCATCATTGTGGACGTTCTGCCTCTTTTCCTATGCTTTCAATGCAATTCCAGTCTACCTCCTGAAATCGGTTTCCTGCAATGCTGCCCCGGTTTCAAGTCCTCTTGGCAGCCTTACTTCAGTCTATTTTTGGACGATAGCTGTCATTTATAACTCTGCAGGTTTGTGAATTACAGTGCCCCTGAGCTCCTTTCTTCAACTCGCTTTCTTTTGAGCTGGCCGCAACACCGCAGGATGGCTTCAGGCCCTAATCTGGTTCCGGCCCGGCACGCTGAGCCTTTGGTTAATTCCTCTTCCTGGTGGGAAATGAGAGTTAAATTTGCCCGTCCAGACACCTCCAGCTAGCCTCTCATTGGTTCTCGCTATTCCTGTTCATCTTCCGCAGAAATTGCAAACTGGGCCAAACAGGAGGTTAAAGGCACTGACTCTCCAAGTCGGGAGAGTGTTAGTAAAGCTTCTGGAATGTTGCACCCGAGTACCAGGGGAGGAAAACTGAGACATATTTGAACACGTCTCCCATTCACATGGTTGATCATACTCTGGGTTCCACATGCATGTTTTAGCTGAAGGCAGAATACCTAAAACCTGGAGAATTGAGACCCGTGTAATGGGTACCATGCAATATGACTTCAAAGGGTCTTCATTTGCTCACCGAACCTCTCCAATCCTATCACTGCTGCGTTTATGCCCCTGTACACACGCTTGATTCTCTTTTGGAGACATAGCAATCCATAGGTTTTAAGATACTTACTAGTCAGGTACATTCTTAGGCGTTTAATATGGGGTGTTGAGTCCATTTCGTTGAGCAAGGAGTAGCTCTTGTCTATTCCATATTTGGCTTAAGGAACTTTATCTGTGCTCATTTCAATCTCTGGTTTTATGCAGCACCCCAACTCACCTTTCCCCTTAAGCAAGCATAAGTTGGTTTTCTAAATTTGAGACCCTATTGGGTTTTGGAATGCAGTTCCTGTGTAGCCAAGTTTACATTCCGTGTATTAGTGATATCTTATGATGTTTCTTTTTCTGTGTGACTTATTTCAGTTCGAATCATCATACCTGAATCCACTCATTATGCTGCTAAGGGCCTGATGACATAGATTTCATTGCTGAGTGATACTGCATTGTACGTAAGTACCTCAAGTTCTTTATCCATTTTTCACTTTCTGTGATATTGAACTTGTACGGTAAACGAGGTTCTTGTAAACGGAGGCGTCCCAAACTTTGGGGTGGCTGTGTCTTTTTGATTTTAATTTCCCTAAGCTATAGGACCATAAGTGGAAGTGCCCTAGGCTCTGTTGCTTTGTTTTTTAGATGTTTCAGGAAACACCATACACTTCTGCAGAGTGGCTGTTGGCAATTTACATCCCGCCCATCAGCATAAGAAGGCTCCCAGTTCTCCATGGCCTGTCGTGCCTTTATGGATTTTACACTTTTTTCAGATGGCCCTTTTGACCAGGTGGAAGTGAGACTTCATTGTAGTGCAGGTTTCCTTTGCAAGCTTGCTTGGTTGGCCAAAAAGTGCGTATGCGTTTTTTCCTGAATATATTCAGGAAAAAACGCATACGCCCTTTTTGGCCAAGTGCATCATTGTGGACGTTCTGCCTCTTTTCCTATGCTTTCAATGCAATTCCAGTCTACCTCCTGAAATCGGTTTCCTGCAATTCTGCCCCACTTTCAAGTCCTCTTGGCAGCCTTACTTCAGTCTATTTTTGGACGATAGCTGTCATTTATAACTCTGCAGGTTTGTGAATTACAGTGCCCCTGAGCTGCTTTGTTCAACTCGCTTTCTTTTGAGCTGGCCGCAACACCGCAGGATGGCTTCAGGCCCTAATCTTGTTCCGGCACGGCACGCTGAGCCTTCGGTTAATTCCACTTCCTGGTGGGAAATGAGAGTTAAATTTGCCCGTCCAGACACCTCCAGCTAGTCTCTCATTGGTTCTCGCTATTCCTGTTCATCTTCCGCAGAAATTGCAAACTGGGCCAAACAGGAGGTTAAAGGGACTGACTCTCCAAGTCGGGAGAGTGTTAGTAAAGCGTCTGGAATGTTGCACCCGAGTACCAGGGTACGAAAACTGAGACATATTTGAACACGTCTCCCGATCACATGGTTGATCATACTCTGGGTTCCACATGCATGTTTTAGCTGAAGGAAGAATACCTAAAACCTGGGTAGTTGAAACCCGTGGAATGGGTACCATGCAATATGACTTCAAAGGGTCTTCATTTGCTCACCGAACCTCTCCAATCCTATCACTGCTGCGTTTATGCCCCTGTACACATGCTTGATTCTCTTTCGGAGACATAGCAATCCATAGGTTTTAAGATACTTACTAGTCAGGTACATTCTTAGGCGTTTAATATGGGGTGTTGAGTCCATTTCGTTGAGCAAGGAGTAGCTCTTGTCTATTCCATATTTGGCTTAAGGAACTTTATCTGTGCTCATTTCAATCTCTGGTTTTATGCAGCACCCCAACTCACCTTTCCCCTTAAGCAAGCATAAGTTGGTTTTCTAAATTTGAGACCCTATTCTGTTTTGGAATGCAGTTCCTGTGTAGCCAAGTTTACATTCCGTGTATTAGTGATATCTTATGATGTTTCTTTTTCTGTGTGACTTATTTCAGTTAGAATCATCATACCTGAATCCACTCATTATACTGCTAAGGGCCTGATGACATAGATTTCATTGCTGAGTGATACTGCATTGTTCGTAAGTACCTCAAGTTCTTTATCCATTTTTCACTTTCTGTGATATTGAACTTGTACGGTAAACGAGGTTCTTGTAAACGGAGGCGTCCCAAACTTTGGGGTGGCTGTGTCTTTTTGATTTTAATTTCCCTAAGCTATAGGACCATAAGTGGAAGTGCCCTAGGCTCTGTTGCTTTGTTTTTTAGATGTTTCAGGAAACACCATACACTTCTCCAGAGTGGCTGTTGGCAATTTACATCCCGCCCATCAGCATAAGAAGGCTCCCAGTTCTCCATGGCCTGTCGTGCCTTTCTGGATTTTACACTTTTTTCAGATGGCCCTTTTGACCAGGTGGAAGTGAGACTTCATTGTAGTGCAGGTTTCCTTTCCAAGCTTGCTTGGTTGACCAAAAAGGGCGTATGCGTTTTTTCCTGAATATATTCAGGAAAAAACGCATACGCCCTTTTTGGCCAAGTGCATCATTGTGGACGTTCTGCCTCTTTTCCTATGCTTTCAATGCAATTCCAGTCTACCTGCTGAAATTGGTTTCCTGCAATTCTGCCCCGCTTTCAAGTCCTCTTGGCAGCCTTACTTCAGTCTATTTTTGGATGATAGCTGTCATTTATAACTCTGCAGGTTTGTGAATTACAGTGCCCCTGAGCTCCTTTCTTCAACTCGCTTTCTTTTGAGCTGGCCGCCACACCGCAGGATGGCTTCAGGCCCTAATCTGGTTCCGGTACGGCACGCTGAGCCTTTGGTTATTTCCTCTTCCTGGTGGGAAATGAGAGTTAAATTTGCCCGTCCAGACACCTCCAGCTAGTCTCTCATTGGTTCTCGCTATTCCTGTTCATCTTCCGCAGAAATTGCAAACTGGGCCAAACAGGAGGTTAAAGGGACTGACTCTCCAAGTCGGGAGAGTGTTAGTAAAGCGTCTGGAATGTTGCACCCGAGTACCAGGGTACGAAAACTGAGACATATTTGAACACGTCTCCCATTCACATGGTTGATCATACTCTGGGTTCCACATGCATGTTTTAGCTGAAGGAAGAATACCTAAAACCTGGGTAGTTGAAACCCGTGGAATGGGTACCATGCAATATGACTTCAAAGGGTCTTCATTTGCTCACCGAACCTCTCCAATCCTATCACTGCTGCGTTTATGCCCCTGTACACATGCTTGATTCTCTTTCGGAGACATAGCAATCCATAGGTTTTAAGATACTTACTAGTCAGGTACATTCTTAGGCGTTTAATATGCGGTGTTGAGTCCATTTCGTTGAGCAAGGAGTAGCTCTTGTCTATTCCATATTTGACTTAAGGAACTTTATCTGTGCTCATTTCAATCTCTGGTTTTATGCAGCACCCCAACTCACCTTCCCCCTTAAGCAAGCATAAGTTGGTTTTCTAAATTTGAGACCCTGTTCTGTTCTGTAATTCAGTTCCTGTGTAGCCAAGTTTACATTCCGTGTATTAGTGATATCTTATGATGTTTCTTTTTCTGTGTGACTTATTTCAGTTAGAATCATCATACCTGAATCCACTCATTGTGCTGCTAAGGGCCTGATGACACAGATTTCATTGCTGAGTGATATTGCTTTGTAAGTAAATACCACAACTTCTTTATCCATTTTTCACTTTCTGCGATGTTGAACTTGTACTGTAAACGAGGTTCTTGTAAACAGAGCCGTTCCAAACTTTGGGGTGGCTGTGTCTTTTTGATTTTAAATTCCCTAAGCTATAGGACCATAAGTCGAAGTGCCCTAGGCTCTGTTGCTTTGTTTTTTAGATGTTTCAGGAAACACCATACACTTCTCCGGAGTGGTTGTTGGCAATTTACATCCCGCCCATCAGCATAACAAGGCTCCCAGTTCTCCATGGCCTGTCCTGCCTTTCTGGATTTTACACTTTTTTCAGATGGCCCTTTTGACCGGGGGGAAGTGAGACTTCATTGTAGTGCAGATTTCCTTTGCAAGCTTGCTTGGTTGGCCAAAAAGGGCGTATGCGTTTTTTCCTGAATATATTCAGGAAAAAACGCATACGCCCTTTTTGGCCAAGTGCATCATTGTGGACGTTCTGCCTCTTTTCCTATGCTTTCAATGCAATTCCAGTCTACCTCCTGAAATCGGTTTCCTGCAATTCTGCCCCGCTTTCAAGTCCTCTTGGCAGCCTTACTTCAGTCTATTTTTGGACGATAGCTGTCATTTATAACTCTGCAGGTTTGTGAATTACAGTGCCCCTGAGCTCCTTTCTTCAACTCGCTTTCTTTTGAGCTGGCCGCAACACCGCAGGATGGCTTCAGGCCCTAATCTTGTTCCGGCACGGCACGCTGAGCCTTTGGTTAATTCCTCTTCCTGGTGGGAAATGAGAGTTAAATTTGCCCGTCCAGACACCTCCAGCTAGCCTCTCATTGGTTCTCGCTATTCCTGTTCATCTTCCGCAGAAATTGCAAACTGGGCCAAACAGGAGGTTAAAGGGACTGACTCTCCAAGTTGGGAGAGTGTTAGTAAAGCGTCTGGAATGATGCACCCGAGTACCAGGGTACGAAAACTGAGACATATTTGAACACGTCTCCCGATCACATGGTTGATCATACTCTAGGTTCCACATGCATGTTTTAGCTGAAGGAAGAATACCTAAAACCTGGGTAGTTGAGACCCGTGTAATGGGTACCATGCAATATGACTTCAAAGGGTCTTCATTTGCTCACCGAACCTCTCCAATCCTATCACTGCTGCGTTTATGCCCCTGTACACATGCTTGATTCTCTTTCGGAGACATAGCAATCCATAGGTTTTAAGATACTTACTAGTCAGGTACATTCTTAGGCGTTTAATATGGGGTGTTGAGTCCATTTCGTTGAGCAAGGAGTAGCTCTTGTCTATTCCATATTTGGCTTAAGGTACTTTATCTGTGCTCATTTCAATCTCTGGTTTTATGCAGCACCCCAACTCACCTTTCCCCTTAAGCAAGCATAAGTTGGTTTTCTAAATTTGAGACCCTGTTCTGTTTTGGAATGCAGTTCCTGTGTAGCCAAGTTTACATTCCGTGTATTAGTGATATCTTATGATGTTTCTTTTTCTGTGTGACTTATTTCAGTTAGAATCATCGTACCTAAATCCACTCATTATGCTGCTACGGGCCTGATGACATAGATTTCATTGCTGAGTGATACTGCATTGTACGTAAGTACCACAAGTTCTTTATCCATTTTTCACTTTCTGTGATATAGAACTTGTACGGTAAACGAAGTTCTTGTAAACGGAGGCGTCCCAAACTTTGGGGTGGCTGTGTCTTTTTGATTTTAATTTCCCTAAGCTATAGGACCATAAGTGGAAGTGCCCTAGGCTCTGTTGCTTTGTTTTTTAGATGTTTCAGGAAACACCATACACTTCTCCTGAGTGTCTGTTGGCAATTTACATCCCGCCCATCAGCATAACAAGGCTCCCAGTTCTCCATGGCCTGTCCTGCCTTTCTGGATTTTACACTTATTTCAGATGGCCCTTTTGACCGGGGAGAAGTGAGACTTCATTGTAAAGCAGATTTCCTTTGCAAGTTTGCTTGGTTGGCCAAAAAGTGCGTATGCGTTTTTTCCTGAATATATTCAGGAAAAAACGCATACGCCCTTTTTGGCCAAGTGCATCATTGTGGACGTTCTGCCTCTTTTCCTATGCTTTCAATGCAATTTCAGTCTACCTCCTGAAATCGGTTTCCTGCAATTCTGCCCCGCTTTCAAGTCCTCTTGGCAGCCTTACTTCAGTCTATTTTTGGAGGATAGCTGTCATTTATAACTCTGCAGGTTTGTGAATTACAGTGCCCCTGAGCTCCTTTCTTCAACTCGCTTTCTTGTGAGCTGGCCGCAACACCGCAGGATGGCTTCAGGCCCTAATCTGGTTCTGGCATGGCACGCTGAGCCTTTGGTTAATTCCTCTTCCTGGTGGGAAATGAGAGTTAAATTTGCCCGTCCAGACACCTCCAGCTAGTCTCTCATTGGTTCTCGCTATTCCTGTTCATCTTCTGCAGAAATTGCAAACTGGGCCAAACAGGAGGTTAAAGGCACTGACTCTCCAAGTCGGGAGAGTGTTAGTAAAGCGTCTGGAATGTTGCACCCGAGTACCAGGGGAGGAAAACTGAGACATATTTGAACACGTCTCCCATTCACATGGTTGATCATACTCTGGGTTCCACATGCATGTTTTAGCTGAAGGCAGAATACCTAAAACCTGGAGAATTGAGACCCGTGTAATGGGTACCATGCAATATGACTTCAAAGGGTCTTCATTTGCTCACCGAACCTCTCCAATCCTATCACTGCTGCGTTTATGCCCCTGTACACACGCTTGATTCTCTTTCGGAGACATAGCAATCCATAGGTTTTAAGATACTTACTAGTCAGGTACATTCTTAGGCGTTTAATATGGGGTGTTGAGTCCATTTCGTTGAGCAAGGAGTAGCTCTTGTCTATTCCATATTTGGCTTAAGGAACTTTATCTGTGCTCATTTCAATCTCTGGTTTTATGCAGCACCCCAACTCACCTTTCCCCTTAAGCAAGCATAAGTTGGTTTTCTAAATTTGAGACCCTGTTCTCTTCTGTAATTCAGTTCCTGTGTAGCCAAGTTTCCATTCCGTGTATTACTGATATCTTATGATGTTTCTTTTTCTGTGTGACTTATTTCAGTTAGAATCATCATACCTGAATCCACTCATTGTGCTGCTAAGGGCCTGATGACACAGATTTCATTGCTGAGTGATATTGCTTTGTAAGTAAATACCACAACTTCTTTATCCATTTTTCACTTTCTGCGATGTTGAACTTGTACTGTAAACGAGGTTCTTGTAAACAGAGCCGTTCCAAACTTTGGGGTGGCTGTGTCTTTTTGATTTTAATTTCCCTAAGCTATAGGACCATAAGTGGAAGTGCCCTAGGTTCTGTTGCTTTGTTTTTTAGATGTTTCAGGAAACACCATACACTTCTCCCAAGTGGTTGTTGGCAATTTACATCCCGCCCATCAGCATAACAAGGCTCCCAGTTCTCCATGGCCTGTCCTGCCTTTCTGGATTTTACACTTTTTTCAGATGGCCCTTTTGACCGGGGGGAAGTGAGACTTCATTGTAGTGCAGATTTCCTTTGCAAGCTTGCTTGGTTGGCCAAAAAGGGCGTATGCGTTTTTTCCTGAATATATTCAGGAAAAAATGCATACGCCCTTTTTGGCCAAGTGCATCATTGTGGACGTTCTGCCTCTTTTCCTATGCTTTCAATGCAATTCCAGTCTACCTCCTGAAATCGGTTTCCTGCAATGCTGCCCCGCTTTCAAGTCCTCTTGGCAGCCTTACTTCAGTCTATTTTTGGACGATAGCTGTCATTTATAACTCTGCAGGTTTGTGAATTACAGTGCCCCTGAGCTCCTTTCTTCAACTCGCTTTCTTGTGACCTGGCCGCAACACCGCAGGATGGCTTCAGGCCCTAATCTGGTTCCGGCCCGGCACGCTGAGCCTTTGGTTAATTCCTCTTCCTGGTGGGAAATGAGAGTTAAATTTGCCCGTCCAGACACCTCCAGCTAGCCTCTCATTGGTTCTCGCTATTCCTGTTCATCTTCCGCAGAAATTGCAAACTGGGCCAAACAGGAGGTTAAAGGCACTGACTCTCCAAGTCGGGAGAGTGTTAGTAAAGCGTCTGGAATGTTGCACCCGAGTACCAGGGGAGGAAAACTGAGACATATTTGAACACGTCTCCCATTCACATGGTTGATCATACTCTGGGTTCCACATGCATGTTTTAGCTGAAGGCAGAATACCTAAAACCTGGAGAATTGAGACCCGTGTAATGGGTACCATGCAATATGACTTCAAAGGGTCTTCATTTGCTCACCGAACCTCTCCAATCCTATCACTGCTGCGTTTATGCCCCTGTACACACGCTTGATTCTCTTTTGGAGACATAGCAATCCATAGGTTTTAAGATACTTACTAGTCAGGTACATTCTTAGGCGTTTAATATGGGGTGTTGAGTCCATTTCGTTGAGCAAGGAGTAGCTCTTGTCTATTCCATATTTGGCTTAAGGAACTTTATCTGTGCTCATTTCAATCTCTGGTTTTATGCAGCACCCCAACTCACCTTTCCCCTTAAGCAAGCATAAGTTGGTTTTCTAAATTTGAGACCCTATTGGGTTTTGGAATGCAGTTCCTGTGTAGCCAAGTTTACATTCCGTGTATTAGTGATATCTTATGATGTTTCTTTTTCTGTGTGACTTATTTCAGTTCGAATCATCATACCTGAATCCACTCATTATGCTGCTAAGGGCCTGATGACATAGATTTCATTGCTGAGTGATACTGCATTGTACGTAAGTACCTCAAGTTCTTTATCCATTTTTCACTTTCTGTGATATTGAACTTGTACGGTAAACGAGGTTCTTGTAAACGGAGGCGTCCCAAACTTTGGGGTGGCTGTGTCTTTTTGATTTTAATTTCCCTAAGCTATAGGACCATAAGTGGAAGTGCCCTAGGCTCTGTTGCTTTGTTTTTTAGATGTTTCAGGAAACACCATACACTTCTGCAGAGTGGCTGTTGGCAATTTACATCCCGCCCATCAGCATAAGAAGGCTCCCAGTTCTCCATGGCCTGTCGTGCCTTTATGGATTTTACACTTTTTTCAGATGGCCCTTTTGACCAGGTGGAAGTGAGACTTCATTGTAGTGCAGGTTTCCTTTGCAAGCTTGCTTGGTTGGCCAAAAAGTGCGTATGCGTTTTTTCCTGAATATATTCAGGAAAAAACGCATACGCCCTTTTTGGCCAAGTGCATCATTGTGGACGTTCTGCCTCTTTTCCTATGCTTTCAATGCAATTCCAGTCTACCTCCTGAAATTGGTTTCCTGCAATTCTGCCCCACTTTCAAGTCCTCTTGGCAGCCTTACTTCAGTCTATTTTTGGACGATAGCTGTCATTTATAACTCTGCAGGTTTGTGAATTACAGTGCCCCTGAGCTCCTTTCTTCAACTCGCTTTCTTGTGAGCTGGCCGCAACACCGCAGGATGGCTTCAGGCCCTAATCTTGTTCCGGCACGGCACGCTGAGCCTTCGGTTAATTCCACTTCCTGGTGGGAAATGAGAGTTAAATTTGCCCGTCCAGACACCTCCAGCTAGTCTCTCATTGGTTCTCGCTATTCCTGTTCATCTTCCGCAGAAATTGCAAACTGGGCCAAACAGGAGGTTAAAGGGACTGACTCTCCAAGTCGGGAGAGTGTTAGTAAAGCGTCTGGAATGTTGCACCCGAGTACCAGGGTACGAAAACTGAGACATATTTGAACACGTCTCCCGATCACATGGTTGATCATACTCTGGGTTCCACATGCATGTTTTAGCTGAAGGAAGAATACCTAAAACCTGGGTAGTTGAAACCCGTGGAATGGGTACCATGCAATATGACTTCAAAGGGTCTTCATTTGCTCACCGAACCTCTCCAATCCTATCACTGCTGCGTTTATGCCCCTGTACACATGCTTGATTCTCTTTCGGAGACATAGCAATCCATAGGTTTTAAGATACTTACTAGTCAGGTACATTCTTAGGCGTTTAATATGGGGTGTTGAGTCCATTTCGTTGAGCAAGGAGTAGCTCTTGTCTATTCCATATTTGGCTTAAGGAACTTTATCTGTGCTCATTTCAATCTCTGGTTTTATGCAGCACCCCAACTCACCTTTCCCCTTAAGCAAGCATAAGTTGGTTTTCTAAATTTGAGACCCTATTCTGTTTTGGAATGCAGTTCCTGTGTAGCCAAGTTTACATTCCGTGTATTAGTGATATCTTATGATGTTTCTTTTTCTGTGTGACTTATTTCAGTTAGAATCATCATACCTGAATCCACTCATTATACTGCTAAGGGCCTGATGACATAGATTTCATTGCTGAGTGATACTGCATTGTACGTAAGTACCTCAAGTTCTTTATCCATTTTTCACTTTCTGTGATATTGAACTTGTACGGTAAACGAGGTTCTTGTAAACGGAGGCGTCCCAAACTTTGGGGTGGCTGTGTCTTTTTGATTTCAATTTCCCTAAGCTATAGGACCATAAGTGGAAGTGCCCTTGGCTCTGTTGCTTTGTTTTTTAGATGTTTCAGGAAACACCATACACTTCTGCAGAGTGGCTGTTGGCAATTTACATCCCGCCCATCAGCATAAGAAGGCTCCCAGTTCTCCATGGCCTGTCGTGCCTTTCTGGATTTTACACTTTTTTCAGATGGCCCTTTTGACCAGGTGGAAGTGAGACTTCATTGTAGTGCAGGTTTCCTTTCCAAGCTTGCTTGGTTGACCAAAAAGGGCGTATGCGTTTTTTCCTGAATATATTCAGGAAAAAACGCATACGCCCTTTTTGGCCAAGTGCATCATTGTGGACGTTCTGCCTCTTTTCCTATGCTTTCAATGCAATTCCAGTCTACCTGCTGAAATTGGTTTCCTGCAATTCTGCCCCGCTTTCAAGTCCTCTTGGCAGCCTTACTTCAGTCTATTTTTGGACGATAGCTGTCATTTATAACTCTGCAGGTTTGTGAATTACAGTGCCCCTGAGCTCCTTTCTTCAACTCGCTTTCTTGTGAGCTGGCCGCAACACCGCAGGATGGCTTCAGGCCCTAATCTTGTTCCGGCACGGCACGCTGAGCCTTTGGTTAATTCCTCTTCCTGGTGGGAAATGAGAGTTAAATTTGCCCGTCCAGACACCTCCAGCTAGTCTCTCATTGGTTCTCGCTATTCCTGTTCATCTTCCGCAGAAATTGCAAACTGGGCCAAACAGGAGGTTAAAGGGACTGACTCTCCAAGTCGGGAGAGTGTTAGTAAAGCGTCTGGAATGTTGCACCCGAGTACCAGGGTACGAAAACTGAGACATATTTGAACACGTCTCCCGATCACATGGTTGATCATACTCTGGGTTCCACATGCATGTTTTAGCTGAAGGAAGAATACCTAAAACCTGGGTAGTTGAAACCCGTGGAATGGGTACCATGCAATATGACTTCAAAGGGTCTTCATTTGCTCACCGAACCTCTCCAATCCTATCACTGCTGCGTTTATGCCCCTGTACACATGCTTGATTCTCTTTCGGAGACATAGCAATCCATAGGTTTTAAGATACTTACTAGTCAGGTACATTCTTAGGCGTTTAATATGGGGTGTTGAGTCCATTTCGTTGAGCAAGGAGTAGCTCTTGTCTATTCCATATTTGGCTTAAGGAACTTTATCTGTGCTCATCTCAATCTCTGGTTTTATGCAGCACCCCAACTCACCTTCCCCCTTAAGCAAGCATAAGTTGGTTTTCTAAATTTGAGACCCTGTTCTGTTCTGTAATTCAGTTCCTGTGTAGCCAAGTTTACATTCCGTGTATTAGTGATATCTTATGATGTTTCTTTTTCTGTGTGACTTATTTCAGTTAGAATCATCATACCTGAATCCACTCATTGTGCTGCTAAGGGCCTGATGACACAGATTTCATTGCTGAGTGATATTGCTTTGTAAGTAAATACCACAACTTCTTTATCCATTTTTCACTTTCTGCGATGTTGAACTTGTACTGTAAACGAGGTTCTTGTAAACAGAGCCGTTCCAAACTTTGGGGTGGCTGTGTCTTTTTGATTTTAAATTCCCTAAGCTATAGGACCATAAGTCGAAGTGCCCTAGGCTCTGTTGCTTTGTTTTTAGATGTTTCAGGAAACACCATACACTTCTCCCGAGTGGTTGTTGGCAATTTACATCCCGCCCATCAGCATAACAAGGCTCCCAGTTCTCCATGGCCTGTCCTGCCTTTCTGGATTTTCACTTTTCTCAGATGGCCCTTTTGACCGGGGGGAAGTGAGACTTCATTGTAGTGCAGATTTCCTTTGCAAGTTTGCTTGGTTGGCCAAAAAGGGCGTACGCGTTTTTTCCTGAATATATTCAGGAAAAAACGCGTACGCCCTTTTTGGCCAAGTGCATCACTGTGGACGTTCTGCCTCTTTTCCTATGCTTTCAATGCAATTCCAGTCTACCTCCTGAAATCGGTTTCCTGCAATGCTGCCCCGCTTTCAAGTCCTCTTGGCAGCCTTACTTCAGTCTATTTTTGGACGATAGCTGTCATTTATAACTCTGCAGGTTTGTGAATTACAGTGCCCCTGAGCTCCTTTCTTCAACTCGCTTTCTTGTGACCTGGCCGCAACACCGCAGGATGGCTTCAGGCCCTAATCTGGTTCTGGCACGGCACGCTGAGCCTTTGGTTAATTCCTCTTCCTGGTGAGAAATGAGAGTTAAATTTGCCCGTCCAGACACCTCCAGCTAGTCTCTCATTGGTTCTCGCTATTCCTGTTCATCTTCCGCAGAAATTGCAAACTGGGCCAAACAGGAGGTTAAAGGGACTGACTCTCCAAGTCGGGAGAGTGTTAGTAAAGCGTCTGGAATGTTGCACCCGAGTACCAGGGGAGGAAAACTGAGACATATTTGAACACGTCTCCCGATCACATGGTTGATCATACTCTAGGTTCCACATGCATGTTTTAGCTGAAGGAAGAATACCTAAAACCTGGGTAGTTGAAACCCGTGTAATGGGTACCATGCAATATGACTTCAAAGGGTCTTCATTTGCTCACCAAACCTCTCCAATCCTATCACTGCTGCGTTTATGCCCCTGTACACATGCTTCATTCTCCTTCAGAGACATAGCAATCCATAGGTTTTAAGATACTTACTAGTCAGGTACATTCTTAGACGTTTAATATGCGGTGTTGAGTCCATTTCGTTGAGCAAGGAGTAGCTCTTGTCTATTCCATATTTGGCTTAAGGAACTTTATCTGTGCTCATTTCAATCTCTGGTTTTATGCAGCACCCCAACTCACCTTTACCCTTAAGCAAGCATAAGTTGGTTTTCTAAATTTGAGACCCTGTTCTGTTCTGTAATTCAGTTCCTGTGTAGCCAAGTTTCCATTCCGTGTATTACTGATATCTTATGATGTTTCTTTTTCTGTGTGACTTATTTCAGTTAGAATCATCATACCTGAATCCAGTCATTGTGCTGCTAAGGGCCTGATGACATAGATTTCATTGCTGAGTGATATTGTTTGTAAGTGAATACCACAACTTCTTTATCCATTTTTCACTTTCTGCGATGTTGAACTTGTATTGTAAACGAGGTTCTTGTAAACAGAGGCGTCCCAAACTTTGGGGTGGCTGTGTCTTTTTGATTTTAATTTCCCTAAGCTATAGGTCCATAAGTGGAAGTGCCCTAGGCTCTGTTGCTTTGTTTTTTAGATGTTTCAGGAAACACCATACAGTTCTCCCAAGTTGTTGTTGGCAATTTACATCCCGCCCATCAGCATAACAAGGCTCCCAGTTCTCCATGGCCTGTCCTGCCTTTCTGGATTTTACACTTTTTTCAGATGGCCCTTTTGACCGGGGGGAAGTGAGACTTCATTGTAGTGCAGATTTCCCTTGCAAGCTTGCTTGGTTGACCAAAAAGGGCGTATGCGTTTTTTCCTGAATATATTCAGGAAAAAACGCATACGCCCTTTTTGGCCAAGTGCATCATTGTGGACGTTCTGCCTCTTTTCCTATGCTTTCAATGCAATTCCAGTCTACCTCCTGAAATCGGTTTCCTGCAATTCTGCCCCGCTTTCAAGTCCTCTTGGCAGCCTTACTTCAGTCTATTTTTGGACGATAGCTGTCATTTATAACTCTGCAGGTTTGTGAAGTACAGTGCCCCTGAGCTCCTTTCTTCAACTCGCTTTCTTGTGACCTGGCCGCAACACCGCAGGATGGCTTCAGGCCCTAATCTGGTTCCGGCACGGCACGCTGAGCCTTTGGTTATTTCCTCTTCCTGGTGGGAAATGAGAGTTAAATTTGCCCGTCCAGACACCTCCTGCTAGTCTCTCATTGGTTCTCGCTATTCCTGTTCATCTTCCGCAGAAATTGAAAACTGGGCCAAACAGGAGGTTAAAGGCGCTGACTCTCCAAGTGGGGAGAGTGTTAGTAAAGCGTCTGGAATGTTGCACCCGAGTACCAGGGGAGGAAAACTGAGACATATTTGAACACGTCTCCCGTTCACATAGTTGATCATACTTGGGTTCCACATGCATCTTTTAGCTGAAGGAAGAATACCTTAAACCTGTGTATTTGAAACCCGTGGAATGGGTACCATGCAATATGACTTCAAAGGGTCTTCATTTGCTCACCGAACCTCTCCAATCCTATCACTGCTGCGTTTATGCCCCTGTGCACATGCTTCATTCTCTTTCGGAGACATAGCAATCCATAGGTTTTAAGATAGTTACTAGTCAGGTACATTCTTAGGCGTTTAATATGCGGTGTTGAGTCCAATTCGTTGAGCAAGGAGTAGCTCTTGTCTATTCCATATTTGGCTTAAGGAACTTTATCTGTGCTCATTTCAATCTCTGGTTTTATGTAGCACCCCAACTCACCTTTCCCCTTAAGCAAGCATAAGTTGGTTTTCTAAATTTGAGACCCTGTTCTGTTCTGTAATTCAGTTCCTGTCTAGCCAAGTTTACATTCCGTGTATTACTGATATCTTATGAGGTCTCTTTTTCTGTGTGACTTATTTCAGTTAGAATCATCATACCTGAATCCACTCATTGTGCTGCTAAGGGCCTGATGACACAGATTTCATTGCTGAGTGATATTGCTTTGTAAGTAAATACCACAACTTTTTTATCCATTTTTCACTTTCTGCGATGTTGAACTTGTACTGTAAACGAGGTTCTTGTAAACAGAGCCATTCGAAACTTTGGGGTGGCTGTGTCTTTTTGATTTTAAATTCCCTAAGCTATAGGACCATAAGTGGAAGTGCCCTAGGCTCTGTTGCTTTGTTTTTTAGATGTTTCAGGAAACACCATACACTTCTCCCAAGTGTTTGTTGGCAATTTACATCCCGCCCTTCAGCATAACAAGGCTCCCAGTTCTCCATGGCCTGTCCTGCCTTTTTGGATTTTACACTTTTTTCAGATGGCCCTTTTGACCGGGGGGAAGTGAGACTTCATTGTAGTGCAGATTTCCTTTGCAAGCTTGCTTGGTTGGCCAAAAAGGACGTATGCGTTTTTTCCTGAATATATTCAGGAAAAAACGCATACGCACTTTTTGGCCAAGTGCATCATTTTGGACGTTCTGCCGCTTCTCCTATGCTTTCAATGCAATTCCAGTCTACCTCCTGAAATCGGTTTCCTGCAATTCTGCCCCGCTTTCAAGTCCTCTTGGCAGCCTTACTTCAGTCTATTTTTGGACGATAGCTGTCATTTATAACTCTGCAGGTTTGTGAATTACAGTGCCCCTGAGCTCCTTTCTTCAACTCGCTTTCTTTTGAGCTGGCCGCAACACCGCAGGATGGCTTCAGGCCCTAATCTGGTTCCGGCACGGCACACTGAGCCTTTGGTTATTTCCTCTTCCTGGTGGGAAATGAGAGTTAAATTTGCCCATCCAGACACCTCCAGCTAGTCTCTCATTGGTTCTCGCTATTCCTGTTCATCTTCCGCAGAAATTGCAAACTGGGCCAAACAGGAGGTTAAAGGGACTGACTCTCCAAGTGGGGAGAGTGTTAGTAAAGCGTCTGGAATGTTGCACCCGAGTACCAGGGGAGGAAAACTGAGACATATTTGAACACGTCTCCCATTCACATGGTTGATCATACTTGGGTTCCACATGCATGTTTTAGCTGAAGGAAGAATACCTAAAACCTGGGTAGTTGAAACCCGTGGAATGGGTACCATGCAATATGACTTCAAAGGGTCTTCATTTGCTCACCGAACCTCTCCAATCCTATCACTGCTGCGTTTATGCCCCTGTACACACGCTTGATTCTCTTTTGGAGACATAGCAATCCATAGGTTTAAAATACTTACTAGTCAGGTACATTCTTAGGCGTTTAATATGGGGTTTTGAGTCCATTTCGTTGAGCAAGGAGTAGCTCTTGTCTATTCCATATTTGGCTTAAGGAACTTTATCTGTGCTCATTTCAATCTCTGGTTTTATGCAGCACCCCAACTCACCTTTCCCCTTAAGCAAGCATAAGTTGGTTTTCTAAATTTGAGACCCTGTTCTCTTCTGTAATTCAGTTCCTGTGTAGCCAAGTTTACATTCCGTGTATTACTGATATCTTATGATGTTTCTTTTTCTGTGTGACTTATTTCAGTTAGAATCATCATACCTGAATCCACTCATTGTGCTGCTAAGGGCCTTGTGACACAGATTTCATTGCTGAGTGATATTGCTTTGTAAGTAAATACCACAACTTCTTTATCCATTTTTCACTTTCTGCGATGTTGAACTTGTACTGTAAACGAGGTTCTTGTAAACAGAGCCATTCGAAACTTTAGGGTGGCTGTGTCTTTTTGATTTTAATTTCCCTAAGCTATAGGACCATAAGTGGAAGAGCCCTAGGTTCTGTTGCTTTGTTTTTTAGATGTTTCAGGAAACACCATACACTTCACCCGAGTGGCTGCTGGCAATTTACATCCCGCCCATCAGCATAACAAGGCTCCCAGTTCTCCATGGCCTGTCCTGCCTTTCTGGATTTTACACTTTTTTCAGATGGCCCTTTTGACCGGGGGGAAGTGAGACTTCATTGTAGTGCAGATTTCCTTTGCAAGCTTGCTTGGTTGGCCAAAAAGGGCGTATGCGTTTTTTCCTGAATATATTCTTTTGGAGACATAGCAATCCATAGGTTTTAAGATACTTACTACTCAGGTACATTCTTAGGCGTTTAATATGGAGTTTTGAGTCCATTTCGTTGAGCAAGGAGTAGCTCTTGTCTATTCCATATTTGGCTTAAGGAACTTTATCTGTGCTCATTTCAATCTCTGATTTTATGCAGCACCCCAACTCACCTTTCCCCTTAAGCAAGCATAAGTTGGTTTTCTAAATTTGAGACCCTGTTCTGTTTTGGAATGCAGTTCCTGTGTAGCCAAGTTTACATTCCGTGTATTAGTGATATCTTATGATGTTTCTTTTTCTGTGTGACTTATTTCAGTTAGAATCATCGTACCTGAATCCGCTCATTATGCTGCTACAGGCCTGATGACATAGATTTCATTGCTGAGTGATACTGCATTGTTCGTAAGTACCACAAGTTCTTTATCCATTTTTCACTTTCTGTGATATTGAACTTGTACGGTAAACGAGGTTCTTGTAAACGGAGGCGTCCCAAACTTTGGGGTGGCTGTGTCTTTTTGATTTTAATTTCCCTAAGCTATAGGACCATAAGTGGAAGTGCCCTAGGCTCTGTTGCTTTGTTTTTTAGATGTTTCAGGAAACACCATACACTTCACCCGAGTGTTTGTTGGCAATTTACATCCCGCCCTTCAGCATAACAAGGCTCCCAGTTCTCCATGGCCTGTCCTGCCTTTCTGGATTTTACACTTTTTTCAGATGGCCCTTTTGACCGGGGAGAAGTGAGACTTCATTGTAGTGCAGATTTCCTTTGCAAGTTTGCTTGGTTGGCCAAAAAGGGCGTATGCGTTTTTTCCTGAATATATTCAGGAAAAAACACATACGCCCTTTTTGGCCAAGAGCATCATTGTGGACGTTCTGCCTCTTTTCCTATGCTTTCAATGCAATTCCAGTCTACCTCCTGAAATCGGTTTCCTGCAATTCCGCCCCGCTTTCAAGTCCTCTTGGCAGCCTTACTTCAGTATATTTTTGGACGATAGCTGTCATTTATAACTCTGCAGGTTTGTGAATTACAGTGCCCCTGAGCTCCTTTCTTCAACTCGCTTTCTTGTGACCTGGCCGCAACACCGCAGGATGTCTTCAGACCCTAATCTGGTTCCGGCACGGCACGTTGAGCCTTTGGTTAATTCCTCTTCCTGGTGGGAAATGAGACTTAAATTTGCCCATCCAGACACCTCCAGCTAGTCTCTCATTGGTTCTCGCTATTCCTGTTCATCTTCCGCAGAAATTGCAAACTGGGCCAAACAGGAGGTTAAAGGGACTGACTCTCCAAGTGGGGAGAGTGTTAGTAAAGCGTCTGGAATGTTGCACCCGAGTACCAGGGGAGGAAAACTGAGACATACTTGAACACGTCTCCCGTTCGCATGGTTGATCATACTTGGGTTCCACATGCATGTTTTAGCTGAAGGAAGAATACCTTAAACCTGGAGAGTTAAGACCCGTGCAATGGGTACCATGCAATATGACTTCAAAGGGTCTTCATTTGCTCACCGAACCTCTCCAATCCTATCACTGCTGCGTTTATGCCCCTGTACACATGCTTGATTCTCTTTCGGAGACATAGCAATCCATAGGTTTTAAGATACTTACTAGTCAGGTACATTCTTAGGCGTTTAATATGCGGTGTTGAGTCCATTTCGTTGAGCAAGGAGTAGCTCTTGTCTATTCCATATTTGACTTAAGGAACTTTATCTGTGCTCATTTCAATCTCTGGTTTTATGCAGCACCCCACCTCACCTTTACCCTTAAGCAAGCATAAGTTGGTTTTCTAAATTTGAGACCCTGTTCTGTTCTGTAATTCAGTTCCTGTGTAGCGAAGTTTCCATTCCGTGTATTACTGATATCTTATGATGTTTCTTTTTCTGTGTGACTTATTTCAGTTAGAATCATCATACCTGAATCCACTCATTGTGCTGCTAAGGGCCTTGTGACACAGATTTCATTGCTGAATGATATTGCTTTGTAAGTAAATACCACAACTTCTTTATCCATTTTTCACTTTCTGCGATGTTGAACTTGTAAACGATGTTCTTGTAAACAGAGCAGTTCCAAACTTTGGGGTGGCTGTGTCTTTTTGATTTTAATTTCCCTAAGCTATAGGACCATAAGTGGAAGTGCCCTAGGTTCTGTTGCTTTGTTTTTTAGATGTTTCAGGAAACACCATACACTTCTCCCGAGTGGTTGTTGGCAATTTACATCCCGCCCATCAGCATAACAAGGCTCCCAGTTCTCCATGGCCTGTCCTGCCTTTCTGGATTTTACACTTTTTTCAGATGGCCCTTTTGACCGGGGGGAAGTGAGACTTCATTGTAGTGCAGATTTCCTTTGCAAGCTTGCTTGGTTGGCCAAAAAGGGCGTATGCGTTTTTTCCTGAATATATTCAGGAAAAAACGCATACGCCCTTTTTGGCCAAGTGCATCATTGTGGACGTTCTGCCTCTTTTCCTATGCTTTCAATGCAATTCCAGTCTACCTCCTGAAATCGGTTTCCTGCAATTCTGCCCCGCTTTCAAGTCCTCTTGGCAGCCTTACTTCAGTCTATTTTTGGACGATAGCTGTCATTTATAACTCTGCAGGTTTGTGAATTACAGTGCCCCTGAGCTCCTTTCTTCAACTTGCTTTCTTTTGAGCTGGCCGCAACACCGCAGGATGGCTTCAGGCCCTAATCTTGTTCCGGCACGGCACGCTGAGCCTTTGGTTAATTCCTCTTCCTGGTGGGAAATGAGAGTTAAATTTGCCCGTCCAGACACCTCCAGCTAGCCTCTCATTGGTTCTCGCTATTCCTGTTCATCTTCCGCAGAAATTGCAAACTGGGCCAAACAGGAGGTTAAAGGGACTGACTCTCCAAGTTGGGAGAGTGTTAGTAAAGCGTCTGGAATGTTGCACCCGAGTACCAGGGTACGAAAACTGAGACATATTTGAACACGTCTCCCGATCACATGGTTGATCATACTCTAGGTTCCACATGCATGTTTTAGCTGAAGGAAGAATACCTAAAACCTGGGTAGTTGAGACCCGTGTAATGGGTACCATGCAATATGACTTCAAAGGGTCTTCATTTGCTCACCGAACCTCTCCAATCCTATCACTGCTGCGTTTATGCCCCTGTACACATGCTTGATTCTCTTTCGGAGACATAGCAATCCATAGGTTTTAAGATACTTACTAGTCAGGTACATTCTTAGGCGTTTAATATGGGGTGTTGAGTCCATTTCGTTGAGCAAGGAGTAGCTCTTGTCTATTCCATATTTGGCTTAAGGTACTTTATCTGTGCTCATTTCAATCTCTGGTTTTATGCAGCACCCCAACTCACCTTTCCCCTTAAGCAAGCATAAGTTGGTTTTCTAAATTTGAGACCCTGTTCTGTTTTGGAATGCAGTTCCTGTGTAGCCAAGTTTACATTCCGTGTATTAGTGATATCTTATGATGTTTCTTTTTCTGTGTGACTTATTTCAGTTAGAATCATCGTACCTGAATCCACTCATTATGCTGCTACGGGCCTGATGACATAGATTTCATTGCTGAGTGATACTGCATTGTACGTAAGTACCACAAGTTCTTTATCCATTTTTCACTTTCTGTGATATAGAACTTGTACGGTAAACGAAGTTCTTGTAAACGGAGGCGTCCCAAACTTTGGGGTGGCTGTGTCTTTTTGATTTTAATTTCCCTAAGCTATAGGACCATAAGTGGAAGTCCCCTAGGCTCTGTTGCTTTGTTTTTTAGATGTTTCAGGAAACACCATACACTTCTCCTGAGTGTCTGTTGGCAATTTACATCCCGCCCATCAGCATAACAAGGCTCCCAGTTCTCCATGGCCTGTCCTGCCTTTCTGGATTTTACACTTATTTCAGATGGCCCTTTTGACCGGGGAGAAGTGAGACTTCATTGTAAAGCAGATTTCCTTTGCAAGTTTGCTTGGTTGGCCAAAAAGGGCGTATGAGTTTTTTCCTGAATATATTCAGGAAAAAACGCATACGCCCTTTTTGGCCAAGTGCATCATTGTGGACGTTCTGCCTCTTTTCCTATGCTTTCAATGCAATTTCAGTCTACCTCCTGAAATCGGTTTCCTGCAATTCTGCCCCGCTTTCAAGTCCTCTTGGCAGCCTTACTTCAGTCTATTTTTGGAGGATAGCTGTCATTTATAACTCTGCAGGTTTGTGAATTACAGTGCCCCTGAGCTCCTTTCTTCAACCCGCTTTCTTGTGAGCTGGCCGCAACACCGCAGGATGGCTTCAGGCCCTAATCTGGTTCTGGCACGGCACGCTGAGCCTTTGGTTAATTCCTCTTCCTGGTGGGAAATGAGAGTTAAATTTGCCCGTCCAGACACCTCCAGCTAGTCTCTCATTGGTTCTCGCTATTCCTGTTCATCTTCTGCAGAAATTGCAAACTGGGCCAAACAGGAGGTTAAAGGCACTGACTCTCCATGTCGGGAGAGTGTTAGTAAAGCGTCTGGAATGTTGCACCCGAGTACCAGGGGAGGAAAACTGAGACATATTTGAACACGTCTCCCATTCACATGGTTGATCATACTCTGGGTTCCACATGCATGTTTTAGCTGAAGGCAGAATACCTAAAACCTGGAGAATTGAGACCCGTGTAATGGGTACCATGCAATATGACTTCAAAGGGTCTTCATTTGCTCACCGAACCTCTCCAATCCTATCACTGCTGCGTTTATGCCCCTGTACACACGCTTGATTCTCTTTCGGAGACATAGCAATCCATAGGTTTTAAGATACTTACTAGTCAGGTACATTCTTAGGCGTTTAATATGGGGTGTTGAGTCCATTTCGTTGAGCAAGGAGTAGCTCTTGTCTATTCCATATTTGGCTTAAGGAACTTTATCTGTGCTCATTTCAATCTCTGGTTTTATGCAGCACCCCAACTCACCTTTCCCCTTAAGCAAGCATAAGTTGGTTTTCTAAATTTGAGACCCTGTTCTCTTCTGTAATTCAGTTCCTGTGTAGCCAAGTTTCCATTCCGTGTATTACTGATATCTTATGATGTTTCTTTTTCTGTGTGACTTATTTCAGTTAGAATCATCATACCTGAATCCACTCATTGTGCTGCTAAGGGCCTGATGACACAGATTTCATTGCTGAGTGATATTGCTTTGTAAGTAAATACCACAACTTCTTTATCCATTTTTCATTTTCTGCGATGTTGAACTTGTACTGTAAACGAGGTTCTTGTAAACAGAGCCGTTCCAAACTTTGGGGTGGCTGTGTCTTTTTGATTTTAATTTCCCTAAGCTATAGGACCATAAGTGGAAGTGCCCTAGGTTCTGTTGCTTTGTTTTTTAGATGTTTCAGGAAACACCATACACTTCTCTCGAGTGGTTGTTGGCAATTTACATCCCGCCCATCAGCATAACAAGGCTCCCAGTTCTCCATGGCCTGTCCTGCCTTTCTGGATTTTACACTTTTTTCAGATGGCCCTTTTGACCGGGGGGAAGTGAGACTTCATTGTAGTGCAGATTTCCTTTGCAAGCTTGCTTGGTTGGCCAAAAAGGGCGTATGCGTTTTTTCCTGAATATATTCAGGAAAAAACGCATACGCACTTCTTGGCCAAGTGCATCATTGTGGACGTTCTGCCTCTTTTCCTATGCTTTCAATGCAATTCCAGTCTACCTCCTGAAATCGGTTTCCTGCAATGCTGCCCCGCTTTCAAGTCCTCTTGGCAGCCTTACTTCAGTCTATTTTTGGACGATAGCTGTCATTTATAACTCTGCAGGTTTGTGAATTACAGTGCCCCTGAGCTCCTTTCTTCAACTCGCTTTCTTTTGAGCTGGCCGCAACACCGCAGGATGGCTTCAGGCCCTAATCTGGTTCCGGCCCGGCACGCTGAGCCTTTGGTTAATTCCTCTTCCTGGTGGGAAATGAGAGTTAAATTTGCCCGTCCAGACACCTCCAGCTAGCCTCTCATTGGTTCTCGCTATTCCTGTTCATCTTCCGCAGAAATTGCAAACTGGGCCAAACAGGAGGTTAAAGGCACTGACTCTCCAAGTCGGGAGAGTGTTAGTAAAGCTTCTGGAATGTTGCACCCGAGTACCAGGGGAGGAAAACTGAGACATATTTGAACACGTCTCCCATTCACATGGTTGATCATACTCTGGGTTCCACATGCATGTTTTAGCTGAAGGCAGAATACCTAAAACCTGGAGAATTGAGACCCGTGTAATGGGTACCATGCAATATGACTTCAAAGGGTCTTCATTTGCTCACCGAACCTCTCCAATCCTATCACTGCTGCGTTTATGCCCCTGTACACACGCTTGATTCTCTTTTGGAGACATAGCAATCCATAGGTTTTAAGATACTTACTAGTCAGGTACATTCTTAGGCGTTTAATATGGGGTGTTGAGTCCATTTCGTTGAGCAAGGAGTAGCTCTTGTCTATTCCATATTTGGCTTAAGGAACTTTATCTGTGCTCATTTCAATCTCTGGTTTTATGCAGCACCCCAACTCACCTTTCCCCTTAAGCAAGCATAAGTTGGTTTTCTAAATTTGAGACCCTATTGGGTTTTGGAATGCAGTTCCTGTGTAGCCAAGTTTACATTCCGTGTATTAGTGATATCTTATGATGTTTCTTTTTCTGTGTGACTTATTTCAGTTCGAATCATCATACCTGAATCCACTCATTATGCTGCTAAGGGCCTGATGACATAGATTTCATTGCTGAGTGATACTGCATTGTACGTAAGTACCTCAAGTTCTTTATCCATTTTTCACTTTCTGTGATATTGAACTTGTACGGTAAACGAGGTTCTTGTAAACGGAGGCGTCCCAAACTTTGGGGTGGCTGTGTCTTTTTGATTTTAATTTCCCTAAGCTATAGGACCATAAGTGGAAGTGCCCTAGGCTCTGTTGCTTTGTTTTTTAGATGTTTCAGGAAACACCATACACTTCTGCAGAGTGGCTGTTGGCAATTTACATCCCGCCCATCAGCATAAGAAGGCTCCCAGTTCTCCATGGCCTGTCGTGCCTTTATGGATTTTACACTTTTTTCAGATGGCCCTTTTGACCAGGTGGAAGTGAGACTTCATTGTAGTGCAGGTTTCCTTTGCAAGCTTGCTTGGTTGGCCAAAAAGTGCGTATGCGTTTTTTCCTGAATATATTCAGGAAAAAACGCATACGCCCTTTTTGGCCAAGTGCATCATTGTGGACGTTCTGCCTCTTTTCCTATGCTTTCAATGCAATTCCAGTCTACCTCCTGAAATCGGTTTCCTGCAATTCTGCCCCACTTTCAAGTCCTCTTGGCAGCCTTACTTCAGTCTATTTTTGGACGATAGCTGTCATTTATAACTCTGCAGGTTTGTGAATTACAGTGCCCCTGAGCTCCTTTCTTCAACTCGCTTTCTTGTGAGCTGGCCGCAACACCGCAGGATGGCTTCAGGCCCTAATCTTGTTCCGGCACGGCACGCTGAGCCTTCGGTTAATTCCACTTCCTGGTGGGAAATGAGAGTTAAATTTGCCCGTCCAGACACCTCCAGCTAGTCTCTCATTGGTTCTCGCTATTCCTGTTCATCTTCCGCAGAAATTGCAAACTGGGCCAAACAGGAGGTTAAAGGGACTGACTCTCCAAGTCGGGAGAGTGTTAGTAAAGCGTCTGGAATGTTGCACCCGAGTACCAGGGTACGAAAACTGAGACATATTTGAACACGTCTCCCGATCACATGGTTGATCATACTCTGGGTTCCACATGCATGTTTTAGCTGAAGGAAGAATACCTAAAACCTGGGTAGTTGAAACCCGTGGAATGGGTACCATGCAATATGACTTCAAAGGGTCTTCATTTGCTCACCGAACCTCTCCAATCCTATCACTGCTGCGTTTATGCCCCTGTACACATGCTTGATTCTCTTTCGGAGACATAGCAATCCATAGGTTTTAAGATACTTACTAGTCAGGTACATTCTTAGGCGTTTAATATGGGGTGTTGAGTCCATTTCGTTGAGCAAGGAGTAGCTCTTGTCTATTCCATATTTGGCTTAAGGAACTTTATCTGTGCTCATTTCAATCTCTGGTTTTATGCAGCACCCCAACTCACCTTTCCCCTTAAGCAAGCATAAGTTGGTTTTCTAAATTTGAGACCCTATTCTGTTTTGGAATGCAGTTCCTGTGTAGCCAAGTTTACATTCCGTGTATTAGTGATATCTTATGATGTTTCTTTTTCTGTGTGACTTATTTCAGTTAGAATCATCATACCTGAATCCACTCATTATACTGCTAAGGGCCTGATGACATAGATTTCATTGCTGAGTGATACTGCATTGTTCGTAAGTACCTCAAGTTCTTTATCCATTTTTCACTTTCTGTGATATTGAACTTGTACGGTAAACGAGGTTCTTGTAAACGGAGGCGTCCCAAACTTTGGGGTGGCTGTGTCTTTTTGATTTTAATTTCCCTAAGCTATAGGACCATAAGTGGAAGTGCCCTAGGCTCTGTTGCTTTGTTTTTTAGATGTTTCAGGAAACACCATACACTTCTCCAGAGTGGCTGTTGGCAATTTACATCCCGCCCATCAGCATAAGAAGGCTCCCAGTTCTCCATGGCCTGTCGTGCCTTTCTGGATTTTACACTTTTTTCAGATGGCCCTTTTGACCAGGTGGAAGTGAGACTTCATTGTAGTGCAGGTTTCCTTTCCAAGCTTGCTTGGTTGACCAAAAAGGGCGTATGCGTTTTTTCCTGAATATATTCAGGAAAAAACGCATACGCCCTTTTTGGCCAAGTGCATCATTGTGGACGTTCTGCCTCTTTTCCTATGCTTTCAATGCAATTCCAGTCTACCTGCTGAAATTGGTTTCCTGCAATTCTGCCCCGCTTTCAAGTCCTCTTGGCAGCCTTACTTCAGTCTATTTTTGGACGATAGCTGTCATTTATAACTCTGCAGGTTTGTGAATTACAGTGCCCCTGAGCTCCTTTCTTCAACTCGCTTTCTTTTGAGCTGGCCGCCACACCGCAGGATGGCTTCAGGCCCTAATCTGGTTCCGGTACGGCACGCTGAGCCTTTGGTTATTTCCTCTTCCTGGTGGGAAATGAGAGTTAAATTTGCCCGTCCAGACACCTCCAGCTAGTCTCTCATTGGTTCTCGCTATTCCTGTTCATCTTCCGCAGAAATTGCAAACTGGGCCAAACAGGAGGTTAAAGGGACTGACTCTCCAAGTCGGGAGAGTGTTAGTAAAGCGTCTGGAATGTTGCACCCGAGTACCAGGGTACGAAAACTGAGACATATTTGAACACGTCTCCCGATCACATGGTTGATCATACTCTGGGTTCCACATGCATGTTTTAGCTGAAGGAAGAATACCTAAAACCTGGGTAGTTGAAACCCGTGGAATGGGTACCATGCAATATGACTTCAAAGGGTCTTCATTTGCTCACCGAACCTCTCCAATCCTATCACTGCTGCGTTTATGCCCCTGTACACATGCTTGATTCTCTTTCGGAGACATAGCAATCCATAGGTTTTAAGATACTTACTAGTCAGGTACATTCTTAGGCGTTTAATATGCGGTGTTGAGTCCATTTCGTTGAGCAAGGAGTAGCTCTTGTCTATTCCATATTTGACTTAAGGAACTTTATCTGTGCTCATTTCAATCTCTGGTTTTATGCAGCACCCCAACTCACCTTCCCCCTTAAGCAAGCATAAGTTGGTTTTCTAAATTTGAGACCCTGTTCTGTTCTGTAATTCAGTTCCTGTGTAGCCAAGTTTACATTCCGTGTATTAGTGATATCTTATGATGTTTCTTTTTCTGTGTGACTTATTTCAGTTAGAATCATCATACCTGAATCCACTCATTGTGCTGCTAAGGGCCTGATGACACAGATTTCATTGCTGAGTGATATTGCTTTGTAAGTAAATACCACAACTTCTTTATCCATTTTTCACTTTCTGCGATGTTGAACTTGTACTGTAAACGAGGTTCTTGTAAACAGAGCCGTTCCAAACTTTGGGGTGGCTGTGTCTTTTTGATTTTAAATTCCCTAAGCTATAGGACCATAAGTCGAAGTGCCCTAGGCTCTGTTGCTTTGTTTTTTAGATGTTTCAGGAAACACCATACACTTCTCCGGAGTGGTTGTTGGCAATTTACATCCCGCCCATCAGCATAACAAGGCTCCCAGTTCTCCATGGCCTGTCCTGCCTTTCTGGATTTTACACTTTTTTCAGATGGCCCTTTTGACCGGGGGGAAGTGAGACTTCATTGTAGTGCAGATTTCCTTTGCAAGCTTGCTTGGTTGGCCAAAAAGGGCGTATGCGTTTTTTCCTGAATATATTCAGGAAAAAACGCATACGCCCTTTTTGGCCAAGTGCATCATTGTGGACGTTCTGCCTCTTTTCCTATGCTTTCAATGCAATTCCAGTCTACCTCCTGAAATCGGTTTCCTGCAATTCTGCCCCGCTTTCAAGTCCTCTTGGCAGCCTTACTTCAGTCTATTTTTGGACGATAGCTGTCATTTATAACTCTGCAGGTTTGTGAATTACAGTGCCCCTGAGCTCCTTTCTTCAACTCGCTTTCTTTTGAGCTGGCCGCAACACCGCAGGATGGCTTCAGGCCCTAATCTTGTTCCGGCACGGCACGCTGAGCCTTTGGTTAATTCCTCTTCCTGGTGGGAAATGAGAGTTAAATTTGCCCGTCCAGACACCTCCAGCTAGCCTCTCATTGGTTCTCGCTATTCCTGTTCATCTTCCGCAGAAATTGCAAACTGGGCCAAACAGGAGGTTAAAGGGACTGACTCTCCAAGTTGGGAGAGTGTTAGTAAAGCGTCTGGAATGTTGCACCCGAGTACCAGGGTACGAAAACTGAGACATATTTGAACACGTCTCCCGATCACATGGTTGATCATACTCTAGGTTCCACATGCATGTTTTAGCTGAAGGAAGAATACCTAAAACCTGGGTAGTTGAGACCCGTGTAATGGGTACCATGCAATATGACTTCAAAGGGTCTTCATTTGCTCACCGAACCTCTCCAATCCTATCACTGCTGCGTTTATGCCCCTGTACACATGCTTGATTCTCTTTCGGAGACATAGCAATCCATAGGTTTTAAGATACTTACTAGTCAGGTACATTCTTAGGCGTTTAATATGGGGTGTTGAGTCCATTTCGTTGAGCAAGGAGTAGCTCTTGTCTATTCCATATTTGGCTTAAGGTACTTTATCTGTGCTCATTTCAATCTCTGGTTTTATGCAGCACCCCAACTCACCTTTCCCCTTAAGCAAGCATAAGTTGGTTTTCTAAATTTGAGACCCTGTTCTGTTTTGGAATGCAGTTCCTGTGTAGCCAAGTTTACATTCCGTGTATTAGTGATATCTTATGATGTTTCTTTTTCTGTGTGACTTATTTCAGTTAGAATCATCGTACCTAAATCCACTCATTATGCTGCTACGGGCCTGATGACATAGATTTCATTGCTGAGTGATACTGCATTGTACGTAAGTACCACAAGTTCTTTATCCATTTTTCACTTTCTGTGATATAGAACTTGTACGGTAAACGAAGTTCTTGTAAACGGAGGCGTCCCAAACTTTGGGGTGGCTGTGTCTTTTTGATTTTAATTTCCCTAAGCTATAGGACCATAAGTGGAAGTGCCCTAGGCTCTGTTGCTTTGTTTTTTAGATGTTTCAGGAAACACCATACACTTCTCCTGAGTGTCTGTTGGCAATTTACATCCCGCCCATCAGCATAACAAGGCTCCCAGTTCTCCATGGCCTGTCCTGCCTTTCTGGATTTTACACTTATTTCAGATGGCCCTTTTGACCGGGGAGAAGTGAGACTTCATTGTAAAGCAGATTTCCTTTGCAAGTTTGCTTGGTTGGCCAAAAAGTGCGTATGCGTTTTTTCCTGAATATATTCAGGAAAAAACACATACGCCCTTTTTGGCCAAGTGCATCATTGTGGACGTTCTGCCTCTTTTCCTATGCTTTCAATGCAATTTCAGTCTACCTCCTGAAATCGGTTTCCTGCAATTCTGCCCCGCTTTCAAGTCCTCTTGGCAGCCTTACTTCAGTCTATTTTTGGAGGATAGCTGTCATTTATAACTCTGCAGGTTTGTGAATTACAGTGCCCCTGAGCTCCTTTCTTCAACTCGCTTTCTTGTGAGCTGGCCGCAACACCGCAGGATGGCTTCAGGCCCTAATCTGGTTCTGGCACGGCACGCTGAGCCTTTGGTTAATTCCTCTTCCTGGTGGGAAATGAGAGTTAAATTTGCCCGTCCAGACACCTCCAGCTAGTCTCTCATTGGTTCTCGCTATTCCTGTTCATCTTCTGCAGAAATTGCAAACTGGGCCAAACAGGAGGTTAAAGGCACTGACTCTCCAAGTCGGGAGAGTGTTAGTAAAGCGTCTGGAATGTTGCACCCGAGTACCAGGGGAGGAAAACTGAGACATATTTGAACACGTCTCCCATTCACATGGTTGATCATACTCTGGGTTCCACATGCATGTTTTAGCTGAAGGCAGAATACCTAAAACCTGGAGAATTGAGACCCGTGTAATGGGTACCATGCAATATGACTTCAAAGGGTCTTCATTTGCTCACCGAACCTCTCCAATCCTATCACTGCTGCGTTTATGCCCCTGTACACACGCTTGATTCTCTTTCGGAGACATAGCAATCCATAGGTTTTAAGATACTTACTAGTCAGGTACATTCTTAGGCGTTTAATATGGGGTGTTGAGTCCATTTCGTTGAGCAAGGAGTAGCTCTTGTCTATTCCATATTTGGCTTAAGGAACTTTATCTGTGCTCATTTCAATCTCTGGTTTTATGCAGCACCCCAACTCACCTTTCCCCTTAAGCAAGCATAAGTTGGTTTTCTAAATTTGAGACCCTGTTCTCTTCTGTAATTCAGTTCCTGTGTAGCCAAGTTTCCATTCCGTGTATTACTGATATCTTATGATGTTTCTTTTTCTGTGTGACTTATTTCAGTTAGAATCATCATACCTGAATCCACTCATTGTGCTGCTAAGGGCCTGATGACACAGATTTCATTGCTGAGTGATATTGCTTTGTAAGTAAATACCACAACTTCTTTATCCATTTTTCACTTTCTGCGATGTTGAACTTGTACTGTAAACGAGGTTCTTGTAAACAGAGCCGTTCCAAACTTTGGGGTGGCTGTGTCTTTTTGATTTTAATTTCCCTAAGCTATAGGACCATAAGTGGAAGTGCCCTAGGTTCTGTTGCTTTGTTTTTTAGATGTTTCAGGAAACACCATACACTTCTCCCAAGTGGTTGTTGGCAATTTACATCCCGCCCATCAGCATAACAAGGCTCCCAGTTCTCCATGGCCTGTCCTGCCTTTCTGGATTTTACACTTTTTTCAGATGGCCCTTTTGACCGGGGGGAAGTGAGACTTCATTGTAGTGCAGATTTCCTTTGCAAGCTTGCTTGGTTGGCCAAAAAGGGCGTATGCGTTTTTTCCTGAATATATTCAGGAAAAAATGCATACGCCCTTTTTGGCCAAGTGCATCATTGTGGACGTTCTGCCTCTTTTCCTATGCTTTCAATGCAATTCCAGTCTACCTCCTGAAATCGGTTTCCTGCAATGCTGCCCCGCTTTCAAGTCCTCTTGGCAGCCTTACTTCAGTCTATTTTTGGACGATAGCTGTCATTTATAACTCTGCAGGTTTGTGAATTACAGTGCCCCTGAGCTCCTTTCTTCAACTCGCTTTCTTGTGACCTGGCCGCAACACCGCAGGATGGCTTCAGGCCCTAATCTGGTTCCGGCCCGGCACGCTGAGCCTTTGGTTAATTCCTCTTCCTGGTGGGAAATGAGAGTTAAATTTGCCCGTCCAGACACCTCCAGCTAGCCTCTCATTGGTTCTCGCTATTCCTGTTCATCTTCTGCAGAAATTGCAAACTGGGCCAAACAGGAGGTTAAAGGCACTGACTCTCCAAGTCGGGAGAGTGTTAGTAAAGCGTCTGGAATGTTGCACCCGAGTACCAGGGGAGGAAAACTGAGACATATTTGAACACGTCTCCCATTCACATGGTTGATCATACTCTGGGTTCCACATGCATGTTTTAGCTGAAGGCAGAATACCTAAAACCTGGAGAATTGAGACCCGTGTAATGGGTACCATGCAATATGACTTCAAAGGGTCTTCATTTGCTCACCGAACCTCTCCAATCCTATCACTGCTGCGTTTATGCCCCTGTACACACGCTTGATTCTCTTTTGGAGACATAGCAATCCATAGGTTTTAAGATACTTACTAGTCAGGTACATTCTTAGGCGTTTAATATGGGGTGTTGAGTCCATTTCGTTGAGCAAGGAGTAGCTCTTGTCTATTCCATATTTGGCTTAAGGAACTTTATCTGTGCTCATTTCAATCTCTGGTTTTATGCAGCACCCCAACTCACCTTTCCCCTTAAGCAAGCATAAGTTGGTTTTCTAAATTTGAGACCCTATTGGGTTTTGGAATGCAGTTCCTGTGTAGCCAAGTTTACATTCCGTGTATTAGTGATATCTTATGATGTTTCTTTTTCTGTGTGACTTATTTCAGTTCGAATCATCATACCTGAATCCACTCATTATGCTGCTAAGGGCCTGATGACATAGATTTCATTGCTGAGTGATACTGCATTGTACGTAAGTACCTCAAGTTCTTTATCCATTTTTCACTTTCTGTGATATTGAACTTGTACGGTAAACGAGGTTCTTGTAAACGGAGGCGTCCCAAACTTTGGGGTGGCTGTGTCTTTTTGATTTTAATTTCCCTAAGCTATAGGACCATAAGTGGAAGTGCCCTAGGCTCTGTTGCTTTGTTTTTTAGATGTTTCAGGAAACACCATACACTTCTGCAGAGTGGCTGTTGGCAATTTACATCCCGCCCATCAGCATAAGAAGGCTCCCAGTTCTCCATGGCCTGTCGTGCCTTTATGGATTTTACACTTTTTTCAGATGGCCCTTTTGACCAGGTGGAAGTGAGACTTCATTGTAGTGCAGGTTTCCTTTGCAAGCTTGCTTGGTTGGCCAAAAAGTGCGTATGCGTTTTTTCCTGAATATATTCAGGAAAAAACGCATACGCCCTTTTTGGCCAAGTGCATCATTGTGGACGTTCTGCCTCTTTTCCTATGCTTTCAATGCAATTCCAGTCTACCTCCTGAAATCGGTTTCCTGCAATTCTGCCCCACTTTCAAGTCCTCTTGGCAGCCTTACTTCAGTCTATTTTTGGACGATAGCTGTCATTTATAACTCTGCAGGTTTGTGAATTACAGTGCCCCTGAGCTCCTTTCTTCAACTCGCTTTCTTGTGAGCTGGCCGCAACACCGCAGGATGGCTTCAGGCCCTAATCTTGTTCCGGCACGGCACGCTGAGCCTTCGGTTAATTCCACTTCCTGGTGGGAAATGAGAGTTAAATTTGCCCGTCCAGACACCTCCAGCTAGTCTCTCATTGGTTCTCGCTATTCCTGTTCATCTTCCGCAGAAATTGCAAACTGGGCCAAACAGGAGGTTAAAGGGACTGACTCTCCAAGTCGGGAGAGTGTTAGTAAAGCGTCTGGAATGTTGCACCCGAGTACCAGGGTACGAAAACTGAGACATATTTGAACACGTCTCCCGATCACATGGTTGATCATACTCTGGGTTCCACATGCATGTTTTAGCTGAAGGAAGAATACCTAAAACCTGGGTAGTTGAAACCCGTGGAATGGGTACCATGCAATATGACTTCAAAGGGTCTTCATTTGCTCACCGAACCTCTCCAATCCTATCACTGCTGCGTTTATGCCCCTGTACACATGCTTGATTCTCTTTCGGAGACATAGCAATCCATAGGTTTTAAGATACTTACTAGTCAGGTACATTCTTAGGCGTTTAATATGGGGTGTTGAGTCCATTTCGTTGAGCAAGGAGTAGCTCTTGTCTATTCCATATTTGGCTTAAGGAACTTTATCTGTGCTCATTTCAATCTCTGGTTTTATGCAGCACCCCAACTCACCTTTCCCCTTAAGCAAGCATAAGTTGGTTTTCTAAATTTGAGACCCTATTCTGTTTTGGAATGCAGTTCCTGTGTAGCCAAGTTTACATTCCGTGTATTAGTGATATCTTATGATGTTTCTTTTTCTGTGTGACTTATTTCAGTTAGAATCATCATACCTGAATCCACTCATTATACTGCTAAGGGCCTGATGACATAGATTTCATTGCTGAGTGATACTGCATTGTACGTAAGTACCTCAAGTTCTTTATCCATTTTTCACTTTCTGTGATATTGAACTTGTACGGTAAACGAGGTTCTTGTAAACGGAGGCGTCCCAAACTTTGGGGTGGCTGTGTCTTTTTGATTTCAATTTCCCTAAGCTATAGGACCATAAGTGGAAGTGCCCTAGGCTCTGTTGCTTTGTTTTTTAGATGTTTCAGGAAACACCATACACTTCTCCAGAGTGGCTGTTGGCAATTTACATCCCGCCCATCAGCATAAGAAGGCTCCCAGTTCTCCATGGCCTGTCGTGCCTTTCTGGATTTTACACTTTTTTCAGATGGCCCTTTTGACCAGGTGGAAGTGAGACTTCATTGTAGTGCAGGTTTCCTTTCCAAGCTTGCTTGGTTGACCAAAAAGGGCGTATGCGTTTTTTCCTGAATATATTCAGGAAAAAACGCATACGCCCTTTTTGGCCAAGTGCATCATTGTGGACGTTCTGCCTCTTTTCCTATGCTTTCAATGCAATTCCAGTCTACCTGCTGAAATTGGTTTCCTGCAATTCTGCCCCGCTTTCAAGTCCTCTTGGCAGCCTTACTTCAGTCTATTTTTGGACGATAGCTGTCATTTATAACTCTGCAGGTTTGTGAATTACAGTGCCCCTGAGCTCCTTTCTTCAACTCGCTTTCTTGTGAGCTGGCCGCAACACCGCAGGATGGCTTCAGGCCCTAATCTTGTTCCGGCACGGCACGCTGAGCCTTTGGTTAATTCCTCTTCCTGGTGGGAAATGAGAGTTAAATTTGCCCGTCCAGACACCTCCAGCTAGTCTCTCATTGGTTCTCGCTATTCCTGTTCATCTTCCGCAGAAATTGCAAACTGGGCCAAACAGGAGGTTAAAGGGACTGACTCTCCAAGTCGGGAGAGTGTTAGTAAAGCGTCTGGAATGTTGCACCCGAGTACCAGGGTACGAAAACTGAGACATATTTGAACACGTCTCCCGATCACATGGTTGATCATACTCTGGGTTCCACATGCATGTTTTAGCTGAAGGAAGAATACCTAAAACCTGGGTAGTTGAAACCCGTGGAATGGGTACCATGCAATATGACTTCAAAGGGTCTTCATTTGCTCACCGAACCTCTCCAATCCTATCACTGCTGCGTTTATGCCCCTGTACACATGCTTGATTCTCTTTCGGAGACATAGCAATCCATAGGTTTTAAGATACTTACTAGTCAGGTACATTCTTAGGCGTTTAATATGGGGTGTTGAGTCCATTTCGTTGAGCAAGGAGTAGCTCTTGTCTATTCCATATTTGGCTTAAGGAACTTTATCTGTGCTCATTTCAATCTCTGGTTTTATGCAGCACCCCAACTCACCTTCCCCCTTAAGCAAGCATAAGTTGGTTTTCTAAATTTGAGACCCTGTTCTGTTCTGTAATTCAGTTCCTGTGTAGCCAAGTTTACATTCCGTGTATTACTGATATCTTATGATGTTTCTTTTTCTGTGTGACTTATTTCAGTTAGAATCATCATACCTGAATCCACTCATTGTGCTGCTAAGGGCCTGATGACACAGATTTCATTGCTGAGTGATATTGCTTTGTAAGTAAATACCACAACTTCTTTATCCATTTTTCACTTTCTGCGATGTTGAACTTGTACTGTAAACGAGGTTCTTGTAAACAGAGCCGTTCCAAACTTTGGGGTGGCTGTGTCTTTTTGATTTTAAATTCCCTAACCTATAGGACCATAAGTGGAAGTGCCCTAGGCTCTGTTGCTTTGTTTTTAGATGTTTCAGGAAACACCATACACTTCTCCCGAGTGGTTGTTGGCAATTTACATCCCGCCCATCAGCATAACAAGGCTCCCAGTTCTCCATGGCCTGTCCTGCCTTTCTGGATTTTCACTTTTCTCAGATGGCCCTTTTGACCGGGGGGAAGTGAGACTTCATTGTAGTGCAGATTTCCTTTGCAAGTTTGCTTGGTTGGCCAAAAAGGGCGTACGCGTTTTTTCCTGAATATATTCAGGAAAAAACGCGTACGCCCTTTTTGGCCAAGTGCATCACTGTGGACGTTCTGCCTCTTTTCCTATGCTTTCAATGCAATTCCAGTCTACCTCCTGAAATCGGTTTCCTGCAATGCTGCCCCGCTTTCAAGTCCTCTTGGCAGCCTTACTTCAGTCTATTTTTGGACGATAGCTGTCATTTATAACTCTGCAGGTTTGTGAATTACAGTGCCCCTGAGCTCCTTTCTTCAACTCGCTTTCTTGTGACCTGGCCGCAACACCGCAGGATGGCTTCAGGCCCTAATCTGGTTCTGGCACGGCACGCTGAGCCTTTGGTTAATTCCTCTTCCTGGTGAGAAATGAGAGTTAAATTTGCCCGTCCAGACACCTCCAGCTAGTCTCTCATTGGTTCTCGCTATTCCTGTTCATCTTCCGCAGAAATTGCAAACTGGGTCAAACAGGAGGTTAAAGGGACTGACTCTCCAAGTCGGCAGAGTGTTAGTAAAGCGTCTGGAATGTTGCACCCGAGTACCAGGGTTCGAAAACTGAGACATATTTGAACACGTCTCCCGATCACATGGTTGATCATACTCTGGGTTCCACATGCATGTTTTAGCTGAAGGAAGAATACCTTAAACCTGGGTAGTAGAAACCCGTGGATGGGTACCATGCAATATGACTTCAAAGGGTCTTCATTTGCTCACCGAACCTCTCCAATCCTATCACTGCTGCGTTTATGCCCCTGTACACATGCTTGATTCTCTTTCGGAGACATAGCAATCCATAGGTTTTAAGATACTTACTAGTCAGGTACATTCTTAGGCGTTTAATATGCGGTGTTGAGTCCATTTCGTTGAGCAAGGAGTAGCTCTTGTCTATTCCATATTTGGCTTAAGGAACTTTATCTGTGCTCATTTCAATCTCTGGTTTTATGCAGCACCCCAACTCACCTTTACCCTTAAGCAAGCATAAGTTGGTTTTCTAAATTTGAGACCCTGTTCTGTTCTGTAATTCAGTTCCTGTGTAGCCAAGTATACATTCCGTGTATTACTGATATCTTATGATGTTTCTTTTTCTGTGTGACTTATTTCAGTTAGAATCATCGTACCTGAATCCACTCATTGTGCTGCTAAGGGCCTGATGACATAGATTTCATTGCTGAGTGATATTGCTTTGTAAGTGAATACCACAACTTCTTTATCCATTTTTCACTTTCTGCGATATTGAACTTGTACTGTAAACGAGGTTCTTGTAAACGGACGCGTCCCAAACTTTGGGGTGGCTGTGTCTTTTTGATTTTAATTTCCCTAAGCTATAGGACCATAAGTGGAAGTCCCCTAGGCTCTGTTGCTTTGTTTTTTAGATGTTTCAGGAAACACCATACACTTCTCCCAAGTGTCTGTTGGCAATTTACATCCCGCCCATCAGCATAACAAGGCTCCCAGTTCTCAATGGCCTGTCCTGCCTTTCTGGATTTTACACTTTTTTCAGATGGCCCTTTTGACCGGGGGGAAGTGAGACTTCATTGTAGTGCAGATTTCCTTTGCAAGCTTGCTTGGTTGGCCAAAAAGGGCGTATGCGTTTTTTCCTGAATATATTCAGGAAAAAACGCATACGCCCTTTTTGGCCAAGTGCATCATTGTGGACGTTCTGCCTCTTTTCCTATGCTTTCAATGCAATTCCAGTCTACCTCCTGAAATCGGTTTCCTGCAATTCTGCCCCGCTTTCAAGTCCTCTTGGCAGCCTTACTTCAGTCTATTTTTGGACGATAGCTGTCATTTATAACTCTGCAGGTTTGTGAATTACAGTGCCCCTGAGCTCCTTTCTTCAACTCGCTTTCTTGTGAGCTGGCCGCAACACCGCAGGATGGCTTCAGGCCCTAATCTGGTTCCGGCCCGGCACGCTGAGCCTTTGGTTAATTCCTCTTCCTGGTGGGAAATGAGAGTTAAATTTGCCCGTTCAGACACCTCCAGCTAGCCTCTCATTGGTTCTCGCTATTCCTGTTCATCTTCCGCAGAAATTGCAAACTGGGCCAAACAGGAGGTTAAAGGCACTGACTCTCCAAGTCGGGAGAGTGTTAGTAAAGCGTCTGGAATGTTGCACCCGAGTACCAGGGGAGGAAAACTGAGACATATTTGAACACGTCTCCCGTTCACATGGTTGATCATACTCTGGGTTCCACATGCATGTTTTAGCTGAAGGAAGAATACCTAAAACCTGGAGAGTTGAGACCCGTGTAATGGGTACCATGCAATATGACTTCAAAGGGTCTTCATTTGCTCACCGAACCTCTCCAATCCTATCACTGCTGCGTTTATGCCCCTGTACACACGCTTGATTCTCTTTCGGAGACATAGCAATCCATAGGTTTTAAGATACTTACTAGACAGGTACATTCTTAGGCGTTTAATATGCGGTGTTGAGTCCATTTCGTTGAGCAAGGAGTAGCTCTTGTCTATTCCATATTTGGCTTAAGGAACTTTATCTGTGCTCATTTCAATCTCTGGTTTTATGCAGCACCCCAACTCACCTTTACCCTTAAGCAAGCATAAGTTGGTTTTCTAAATTTGAGACCCTGTTCTGTTCTGTAATTCAGTTCCTGTGTAGCCAAGTTTACATTCCGTGTATTACTGATATCTTATGATGTTTCTTTTTCTGTGTGACTTATTTCAGTTAGAATCATCATACCTGAATCCACTCATTGTGCTGCTAAGTGCCTGATGACACAGATTTCATTGCTGAGTGATATTGCTTTGTAAGTAAATACCACAACTTCTTTATCCAATTTTCACTTTCTGCGATGTTGAACTTGTACTGTAAACGAGGTTCTTGTAAACAGAGCCGTTCCAAACTTTGGGGTGGCTGTGTCTTTTTGATTTTAATTTCCCTAAGCTATAGGACCATAAGTCGAAGTGCCCTAGGCTCTGTTGCTTTGTTTTTTAGATGTTTCAGGAAACACCATACACTTCTCCGGAGTGGTTGTTGGCAATTTACATCCCGCCCATCAGCATAACAAGGCTCCCAGTTCTCCATGGCCTGTCCTGCCTTTCTGGATTTTACACTTTTTTCAGATGGCCCTTTTGACCGGGGGGAAGTGAGACTTCATTGTAGTGCAGATTTCCTTTGCAAGCTTGCTTGGTTGGCCAAAAAGGGCGTATGCGTTTTTTCCTGAATATATTCAGGAAAAAACGCATACGCCCTTTTTGGCCAAGTGCATCATTGTGGACGTTCTGCCTCTTTTCCTATGCTTTCAATGCAATTCCAGTCTACCTCCTGAAATCGGTTTCCTGCAATTCTGCCCCGCTTTCAAGTCCTCTTGGCAGCCTTACTTCAGTCTATTTTTGGACGATAGCTGTCATTTATAACTCTGCAGGTTTGTGAATTACAGTGCCCCTGAGCTCCTTTCTTCAACTCGCTTTCTTGTGAGCTGGCCGCAACACCGCAGGATGGCTTCAGGCCCTAATCTGGTTCCAGCACGGCACGCTGAGCCTTTGGTTAATTCCTCTTCCTGGTGGGAAATGAGAGTTAAATTTGCCCGTCCAGACACCTCCAGCTAGTCTCTCATTGGTTCTCGCTATTCCTGTTCATCTTCCGCAGAAATTGCAAACTGGGCCAAACAGGAGGTTAAAGGGACTGACTCTCCAAGTCGGGAGAGTGTTAGTAAAGCGTCTGGAATGTTGCACCCGAGTACCAGGGGACGAAAACTGAGACATATTTGAACATGTCTCCCGTTCACACGGTTGATCATACTCTGGGTTCCACATGCATGTTTTAGCTGAAGGAAGAATACCTTAAACCTGGAGAGTTGAGACCCGTGGAATGGGTACCATGCAATATGACTTCAAAGGGTCTTCATTTGCTCACCGAACCTCTCCAATCCTATCACTGCTGTGTTTATGCCCCTGTACACATGCTTGATTCTCTTTCGGAGACATAGCAATCCATAGGTTTTAAGATACTTACTAGTCAGGTACATTCTTAGGCGTTTAATATGCGGTGTTGAGTCCATTTCGTTGAGCAAGGAGTAGCTCTTGTCTATTCCATATTTGGCTTAAGGAACTTTATCTGTGCTCATTTCAATCTCTGGTTTTATGCAGCACCCCAACTCACCTTTACCCTTAAGCAAGCATAAGTTGGTTTTCTAAATTTGAGACCCTGTTCTGTTCTGTAATTCAGTTCCTGTGTAGCCAAGTTTACATTCCGTGTATTACTGATATCTTATGATGTTTCTTTTTCTGTGTGACTTATTTCAGTTAGAATCATCATACCTGAATCCACTCATTGTGCTGCTAAGGGCCTGATGACACAGATTTCATTGCTGAGTGATATTGCTTTGTAAGTAAATACCACAACTTCTTTATCCATTTTTCACTTTCTGCGATGTTGAACTTGTACTGTAAACGAGGTTCTTGTAAACAGAGCTGTTCCAAACTTTGGGGTGGCTGTGTCTTTTTGATTTTAAATTCCCTAAGCTATAGGACCATAAGTCGAAGTGCCCTAGGCTCTGTTGCTTTGTTTTTTAGATGTTTCAGGAAACACCATACACTTCTCCGGAGTGGTTGTTGGCAATTTACATCCCGCCCATCAGCATAACAAGGCTCCCAGTTCTCCATCGCCTGTCCTGCCTTTCTGGATTTTACACTTTTTTCAGATGGCCCTTTTGACCGGGGGGAAGTGAGACTTCATTGTAGTGCAGATTTCCTTTGCAAGCTTGCTTGGTTGGCCCAAAAGGGCGTATGCGTTTTTTCCTGAATATATTCAGGAAAAAACGCATACGCCCTTTTTGGCCAAGTGCATCATTGTGGACGTTCTGCCTCTTTTCCTATGCTTTCAATGCAATTCCAGTCTACCTCCTGAAATCGGTTTCCTGCAATGCTGCCCCGCTTTCAAGTCCTCTTGGCAGCCTTACTTCAGTCTATTTTTGGACGATAGCTGTCATTTATAACTCTGCAGGTTTGTGAATTACAGTGCCCCTGAGCTCCTTTCTTCAACTCGCTTTCTTGTGAGCTGGCCGCAACACCGCAGGATGGCTTCAGGCCCTAATCTGGTTCTGGTACGGCACGCTGAGCCTTTGGTTAATTCCTCTTAATGGTGGGAAATGAGAGTTAAATTTGCCCGTCCAGACACCTCCAGCTAGTCTCTCATTGGTTCTCGCTATTCCTGTTCATCTTCCGCAGAAATTGCAAACTGGGCCAAACAGGAGGTTAAAGGCGCTGACTCCCCAAGTCGGGAGAGTGTTAGTAAAGCGTCTGGAATATTGCACCCGAGTACCAGGGTACAAAAACTGAGACATATTTGAACACGTCTCCCGATCACATGGTTGATCATACTCTGGGTTCCACATGCATGTTTTAGCTGAAGGAAGAATACCTTAAACCTGGGTAGTTGAAACCCGTGGAATGGCTACCATGCAATATGACTTCAAAGGGTCTTCATTTGCTCACCGAACCTCTCCAATCCTATCACTGCTGCGTTTATGCCCCTGTACACATGCTTGATTCTCTTTCGGAGACATAGCAATCCATAGGTTTTAAGATACTTACTAGTCAGGTACATTCTTAGGTGTTTAATATGGGGTGTTGAGTCCATTTCGTTGAGCAAGGAGTAGCTCTTGTCTATTCCATATTTGGCTTAAGGAACTTTATCTGTGCTCATTTCAATCTCTGGTTTTATGCAGCACCCCAACTCACCTTTCCCCTTAAGCAAGCATAAGTTGGTTCTAAATTTGAGACCCTGTTCTGTTTTGGAATGCAGTTCCTGTGTAGCCAAGTTTACATTCCGTGTATTAGTGATATCTTATGATGTTTCTTTTTCTGTGTGACTTATTTCAGTTAGAATCATCGTACCTGAATCCACTCATTATGCTGCTACGGGCCTGATGACATAGATTTCTTTGTTGAGTGATAGTGCATTGTACGTAAGTACCACAAGTTCTTTATCCATTTTTCACTTTCTGCGATATTGAACTTGTACTGTAAACGAGGTTCTTGTAAACGGACGCGTCCCAAACTTTGGGGTGGCTGTGTCTTTTTGATTTTAATTTCCCTAAGCTATAGGACCATAAGTGGAAGTCCCCTAGGCTCTGTTGCTTTGTTTTTTAGATGTTTCAGGAAACACCATACACTTCTCCCAAGTGTCTGTTGGCAATTTACATCCCGCCCATCAGCATAACAAGGCTCCCAGTTCTCAATGGCCTGTCCTGCCTTTCTGGATTTTACACTTTTTTCAGATGGCCCTTTTGACCGGGGGGAAGTGAGACTTCATTGTAGTGCAGATTTCCTTTGCAAGCTTGCTTGGTTGGCCAAAAAGGGCGTATGCGTTTTTTCCTGAATATATTCAGGAAAAAACGCATACGCCCTTTTTGGCCAAGTGCATCATTGTGGACGTTCTGCCTCTTTTCCTATGCTTTCAATGCAATTCCAGTCTACCTCCTGAAATCGGTTTCCTGCAATTCTGCCCCGCTTTCAAGTCCTCTTGGCAGCCTTACTTCAGTCTATTTTTGGACGATAGCTGTCATTTATAACTCTGCAGGTTTGTGAATTACAGTGTCCCTGAGCTCCTTTCTTCAACTCGCTTTCTTGTGAGCTGGCCGCAACACCGCAGGATGGCTTCAGGCCCTAATCTGGTTCCGGCCCGGCACGCTGAGCCTTTGGTTAATTCCTCTTCCTGGTGGGAAATGAGAGTTAAATTTGCCCGTTCAGACACCTCCAGCTAGCCTCTCATTGGTTCTCGCTATTCCTGTTCATCTTCCGCAGAAATTGCAAACTGGGCCAAACAGGAGGTTAAAGGCACTGACTCTCCAAGTCGGGAGAGTGTTAGTAAAGCGTCTGGAATGTTGCACCCGAGTACCAGGGGAGGAAAACTGAGACATATTTGAACACGTCTCCCGTTCACATGGTTGATCATACTCTGGGTTCCACATGCATGTTTTAGCTGAAGGAAGAATACCTAAAACCTGGAGAGTTGAGACCCGTGTAATGGGTACCATGCAATATGACTTCAAAGGGTCTTCATTTGCTCACCGAACCTCTCCAATCCTATCACTGCTGCGTTTATGCCCCTGTACACACGCTTGATTCTCTTTCGGAGACATAGCAATCCATAGGTTTTAAGATACTTACTAGACAGGTACATTCTTAGGCGTTTAATATGCGGTGTTGAGTCCATTTCGTTGAGCAAGGAGTAGCTCTTGTCTATTCCATATTTGGCTTAAGGAACTTTATCTGTGCTCATTTCAATCTCTGGTTTTATGCAGCACCCCAACTCACCTTTACCCTTAAGCAAGCATAAGTTGGTTTTCTAAATTTGAGACCCTGTTCTGTTCTGTAATTCAGTTCCTGTGTAGCCAAGTTTACATTCCGTGTATTACTGATATCTTATGATGTTTCCTTTTCTGTGTGACTTATTTCAGTTAGAATCATCATACCTGAATCCACTCATTGTGCTGCTAAGGGCCTGATGACACAGATTTCATTGCTGAGTGATATTGCTTTGTAAGTAAATACCACAACTTCTTTATCCAATTTTCACTTTCTGCGATGTTGAACTTGTACTGTAAACGAGGTTCTTGTAAACAGAGCCGTTCCAAACTTTGGGGTGGCTGTGTCTTTTTGATTTTAATTTCCCTAAGCTATAGGACCATAAGTCGAAGTGCCCTAGGCTCTGTTGCTTTGTTTTTTAGATGTTTCAGGAAACACCATACACTTCTCCCGAGTGTCTGTTGGCAATTTACATCCCGCCCATCAGCATAACAAGGCTCCCAGTTCTCCATGGCCTGTCCTGCCTTTCTGGATTTTACACTTTTTTCAGATGGCCCTTTTGACCGGGGGGAAGTGAGACTTCATTGTAGTGCAGATTTCCTTTGCAAGCTTGCTTGGTTGGCCAAAAAGGGCGTATGCGTTTTTTCCTGAATATATTCAGGAAAAAACGCATACGCCCTTTTTGGCCAAGTGCATCATTGTGGACGTTCTGCCTCTTTTCCTATGCTTTCAATGCAATTCCAGTCTACCTCCTGAAATCGGTTTCCTGCAATTCTGCCCCGCTTTCAAGTCCTCTTGGCAGCCTTACTTCAGTCTATTTTTGGACGATAGCTGTCATTTATAACTCTGCAGGTTTGTGAATTACAGTGCCCCTGAGCTCCTTTCTTCAACTCGCTTTCTTGTGAGCTGGCCGCAACACCGCAGGATGGCTTCAGGCCCTAATCTGGTTCCAGCACGGCACGCTGAGCCTTTGGTTAATTCCTCTTCCTGGTGTGAAATGAGAGTTAAATTTGCCCGTCCAGACACCTCCAGCTAGTCTCTCATTGGTTCTCGCTATTCCTGTTCATCTTCCGCAGAAATTGCAAACTGGGCCAAACAGGAGGTTAAAGGGACTGACTCTCCAAGTCGGGAGAGTGTTAGTAAAGCGTCTGGAATGTTGCACCCGAGTACCAGGGGACGAAAACTGAGACATATTTGAACATGTCTCCCGTTCACACGGTTGATCATACTCTGGGTTCCACATGCATGTTTTAGCTGAAGGAAGAATACCTTAAACCTGGAGAGTTGAGACCCGTGGAATGGGTACCATGCAATATGACTTCAAAGGGTCTTCATTTGCTCACCGAACCTCTCCAATCCTATCACTGCTGCGTTTATGCCCCTGTACACATGCTTGATTCTCTTTCGGAGACATAGCAATCCATAGGTTTTAAGATACTTACTAGTCAGGTACATTCTTAGGCGTTTAATATGCGGTGTTGAGTCCATTTCGTTGAGCAAGGAGTAGCTCTTGTCTATTCCATATTTGGCTTAAGGAACTTTATCTGTGCTCATTTCAATCTCTGGTTTTATGCAGCACCCCAACTCACCTTTACCCTTAAGCAAGCATAAGTTGGTTTTCTAAATTTGAGACCCTGTTCTGTTCTGTAATTCAGTTCCTGTGTAGCCAAGTTTACATTCCGTGTATTACTGATATCTTATGATGTTTCTTTTTCTGTGTGACTTATTTCAGTTAGAATCATCATACCTGAATCCACTCATTGTGCTGCTAAGGGCCTGATGACACAGATTTCATTGCTGAGTGATATTGCTTTGTAAGTAAATACCACAACTTCTTTATCCATTTTTCACTTTCTGCGATGTTGAACTTGTACTGTAAACGAGGTTCTTGTAAACAGAGCTGTTCCAAACTTTGGGGTGGCTGTGTCTTTTTGATTTTAAATTCCCTAAGCTATAGGACCATAAGTCGAAGTGCCCTAGGCTCTGTTGCTTTGTTTTTTAGATGTTTCAGGAAACACCATACACTTCTCCGGAGTGGTTGTTGGCAATTTACATCCCGCCCATCAGCATAACAAGGCTCCCAGTTCTCCATCGCCTGTCCTGCCTTTCTGGATTTTACACTTTTTTCAGATGGCCCTTTTGACCGGGGGGAAGTGAGACTTCATTGTAGTGCAGATTTCCTTTGCAAGCTTGCTTGGTTGGCCCAAAAGGGCGTATGCGTTTTTTCCTGAATATATTCAGGAAAAAACGCATACGCCCTTTTTGGCCAAGTGCATCATTGTGGACGTTCTGCCTCTTTTCCTATGCTTTCAATGCAATTCCAGTCTACCTCCTGAAATCGGTTTCCTGCAATGCTGCCCCGCTTTCAAGTCCTCTTGGCAGCCTTACTTCAGTCTATTTTTGGACGATAGCTGTCATTTATAACTCTGCAGGTTTGTGAATTACAGTGCCCCTGAGCTCCTTTCTTCAACTCGCTTTCTTGTGAGCTGGCCGCAACACCGCAGGATGGCTTCAGGCCCTAATCTGGTTCTGGTACGGCACGCTGAGCCTTTGGTTAATTCCTCTTAATGGTGGGAAATGAGAGTTAAATTTGCCCGTCCAGACACCTCCAGCTAGTCTCTCATTGGTTCTCGCTATTCCTGTTCATCTTCCGCAGAAATTGCAAACTGGGCCAAACAGGAGGTTAAAGGCGCTGACTCCCCAAGTCGGGAGAGTGTTAGTAAAGCGTCTGGAATATTGCACCCGAGTACCAGGGTACAAAAACTGAGACATATTTGAACACGTCTCCCGATCACATGGTTGATCATACTCTGGGTTCCACATGCATGTTTTAGCTGAAGGAAGAATACCTTAAACCTGGGTAGTTGAAACCCGTGGAATGGCTACCATGCAATATGACTTCAAAGGGTCTTCATTTGCTCACCGAACCTCTCCAATCCTATCACTGCTGCGTTTATGCCCCTGTACACATGCTTGATTCTCTTTCGGAGACATAGCAATCCATAGGTTTTAAGATACTTACTAGTCAGGTACATTCTTAGGTGTTTAATATGGGGTGTTGAGTCCATTTCGTTGAGCAAGGAGTAGCTCTTGTCTATTCCATATTTGGCTTAAGGAACTTTATCTGTGCTCATTTCAATCTCTGGTTTTATGCAGCACCCCAACTCACCTTTCCCCTTAAGCAAGCATAAGTTGGTTCTAAATTTGAGACCCTGTTCTGTTTTGGAATGCAGTTCCTGTGTAGCCAAGTTTACATTCCGTGTATTAGTGATATCTTATGATGTTTCTTTTTCTGTGTGACTTATTTCAGTTAGAATCATCGTACCTGAATCCACTCATTATGCTGCTACGGGCCTGATGACATAGATTTCATTGTTGAGTGATAGTGCATTGTACGTAAGTACCACAAGTTCTTTATCCATTTTTCACTTTCTGTGATATTGAACTTGTACGGTAAACGAGGTTCTTGTAAATGGAGGCGTCCCAAACTTTGGGGTGGCTGTGTTTTTGATTTTAATTTCCCTAAGCTATAGGACCATAAGTGGAAGTGCCCTAGGCTCTGTTGCTTTGTTTTTTAGATGTTTCAGGAAACACCATACACTTCTCCTGAGTGTCTGTTGGCAATTTACATCCCGCCCATCAGCATAACAAGGCTCCCAGTTCTCCATGGCCTGTCCTGCCTTTCTGGATTTTACACTTTTTTCAGATGGCCCTTTTGACCGGGTGGAAGTGAGACTTCATTGTAGTGCAGATTTCCTTTGCAAGCTTGCTTGGTTGGCCAAAAAGGGCGTATGCGTTTTTTCCTGAATATATTCAGGAAAAAACGCATACGCCCTTTTTGGCCAAGTGCATCATTGTGGACGTTCTGCCTCTTTTCCTATGCTTTCAATGCAATTCCAGTCTACCTCCTGAAATCGGTTTCCTGCAATTCTGCCCCGCTTTCAAGTCCTCTTGGCAGCCTTACTTCAGTCTATTTTTGGACGATAGCTGTCATTTATAACTCTGCAGGTTTGTGAATTACAGTGCCCCTGAGCTCCTTTCTTCAACTCGCTTTCTTGTGACCTGGCCGCAACACCGCAGGATGTCTTCAGGCCCTAATCTGGTTCTGGCACGGCATTCTGAGCCTTTGGTTAATTCCTCTTCCTGGTGGGAAATGAGAGTTAAATTTGCCCATCCAGACACCTCCAGCTAGTCTCTCATTGATTCTCGTTATTCCTGTTCATCTTCCGCAGAAATTGCAAACTGGGCCAAACAGGAGGTTAAAGGGACTGACTCTCCAAGTGGGGAGAGTGTTAGTAAAGCGTCTGGAATGTTGCACCCCAGTACCAGGGGAAGAAAACTGAGACATATTTGAACACGTCTCCCGATCACATGGTTGATCATACTCTAGGTTCCACATGCATGTTTTAGCTGAAGGAAGAATACCTTAAACCTGGGTAGTTGAAACCCATGGAATGGGTACCATGCAATATGACTACAAAGGGTCTTCATTTGCTCACCGAACCTCTCCAATCCTATCACTGCTGCGTTTATGCCCCTGTACACATGCTTGATTCTCTTTCGGAGACATAGCAATCCATAGGTTTTAAGATACTTACTAGTCAGGTACATTCTTAGGCGTTTAATATGCGGTGTTGAGTCCATTTCGTTGAGCAAGGAGTAGCTCTTGTCTACTCCATATTTGGCTTAAGGAACTTTATCTGTGCTCATTTCAATCTCTGGTTTTATGCAGCACCCCAACTCACCTTTCCCCTTAAGAAAGCATAAGTTGGTTTTCTAAATTTGAGACCCTGTTCTGTTCTGTAATTCAGTTCCTGTGTAGCCAAGTTTACATTCCGTGTATTAGTGATATCTTATGATGTTTCTTTTTCTGTGTGACTTATTTCAGTTAGAATCATCATACCTGAATCCACTCATTGTGCTGCTAAGGGCCTGATGACACAGATTTCATTGCTGAGTGATATTGCTTTGTAAGTAAATACCACAACTTCTTTCTCCATTTTTCACTTTCTGCGATGTTGAACTTGTACTGTAAATGAGGTTTTGGTAAACAGAGGCGTCCCAAACTTTGGGGTGGCTGTGTCTTTTTGATTTTAATTTCCCTAAGCTATAGGACCATAAGTGGAAGTGCCCTAGGCTCTGTTGCTTTGTATTTTAGATGTTTCAGGAAACACCATACACTTCTCCAGAGTGTCTGTTGGCAATTTACATCCCGCCCATCAGCATAACAAGGCTCCCAGTTCTCCATGGCCTGTCGTGCCTTTATGGATTTTACACTTTTTTCAGATGGCCCTTTTGACCAGGTGGAAGTGAGACTTCATTGTAGTGCAGATATCCTTTGCAAGCTTGCTTGGTTGGCCAAAAAGGGCGTATGCGTTTTTTCCTGAATATATTCAGGAAAAAACGCATACGCCCTTTTTGGCCAAGTGCATCATTGTGGACGTTCTGCCTCTTTTCCTATGCTTTCAATGCAATTCCAGTCTACCTCCTGAAATCGGTTTCCTGCAATTCTGCCCCGCTTTCAAGTCCTCTTGGCAGCCTTACTTCAGTCTATTTTTGGACGATAGCTGTCATTTATAACTCTGCAGGTTTGTGAATTACAGTGCCCCTGAGCTCCTTTCTTCAACTCGCTTTCTTGTGAGCTGGCCGCAACACCGCAGGATGGCTTCAGGCCCTAATCTGGTTCCAGCACGGCACGCTGAGCCTTTGGTTAATTCCTCTTCCTGGTGTGAAATGAGAGTTAAATTTGCCCGTCCAGACACCTCCAGCTAGTCTCTCATTGGTTCTCGCTATTCCTGTTCATCTTCCGCAGAAATTGCAAACTGGGCCAAACAGGAGGTTAAAGGGACTGACTCTCCAAGTCGGGAGAGTGTTAGTAAAGCGTCTGGAATGTTGCACCCGAGTACCAGGGGACGAAAACTGAGACATATTTGAACATGTCTCCCGTTCACACGGTTGATCATACTCTGGGTTCCACATGCATGTTTTAGCTGAAGGAAGAATACCTTAAGCCTGGAGAGTTGAGACCCGTGGAATGGGTACCATGCAATATGACTTCAAAGGGTCTTCATTTGCTCACCGAACCTCTCCAATCCTATCACTGCTGCGTTTATGCCCCTGTACACATGCTTGATTCTCTTTCGGAGACATAGCAATCCATAGGTTTTAAGATACTTACTAGTCAGGTACATTCTTAGGCGTTTAATATGCGGTGTTGAGTCCATTTCGTTGAGCAAGGAGTAGCTCTTGTCTATTCCATATTTGGCTTAAGGAACTTTATCTGTGCTCATTTCAATCTCTGGTTTTATGCAGCACCCCAACTCACCTTTACCCTTAAGCAAGCATAAGTTGGTTTTCTAAATTTGAGACCCTGTTCTGTTCTGTAATTCAGTTCCTGTGTAGCCAAGTTTACATTCCGTGTATTACTGATATCTTATGATGTTTCTTTTTCTGTGTGACTTATTTCAGTTAGAATCATCATACCTGAATCCACTCATTGTGCTGCTAAGGGCCTGATGACACAGATTTCATTGCTGAGTGATATTGCTTTGTAAGTAAATACCACAACTTCTTTATCCATTTTTCACTTTCTGCGATGTTGAACTTGTACTGTAAACGAGGTTCTTGTAAACAGAGCTGTTCCAAACTTTGGGGTGGCTGTGTCTTTTTGATTTTAAATTCCCTAAGCTATAGGACCATAAGTCGAAGTGCCCTAGGCTCTGTTGCTTTGTTTTATAGATGTTTCAGGAAACACCATACACTTCTCCGGAGTGGTTGTTGGCAATTTACATCCCGCCCATCAGCATAACAAGGCTCCCAGTTCTCCATCGCCTGTCCTGCCTTTCTGGATTTTACACTTTTTTCAGATGGCCCTTTTGACCGGGGGGAAGTGAGACTTCATTGTAGTGCAGATTTCCTTTGCAAGCTTGCTTGGTTGGCCAAAAAGGGCGTATGCGTTTTTTCCTGAATATATTCAGGAAAAAACGCATACGCCCTTTTTGGCCAAGTGCATCATTGTGGACGTTCTGCCTCTTTTCCTATGCTTTCAATGCAATTCCAGTCTACCTCCTGAAATCGGTTTCCTGCAATGCTGCCCCGCTTTCAAGTCCTCTTGGCAGCCTTACTTCAGTCTATTTTTGGACGATAGCTGTCATTTATAACTCTGCAGGTTTGTGAATTACAGTGCCCCTGAGCTCCTTTCTTCAACTCGCTTTCTTGTGAGCTGGCCGCAACACCGCAGGATGGCTTCAGGCCCTAATCTGGTTCTGGTACGGCACGCTGAGCCTTTGGTTAATTCCTCTTAATGGTGGGAAATGAGAGTTAAATTTGCCCGTCCAGACACCTCCAGCTAGTCTCTCATTGGTTCTCGCTATTCCTGTTCATCTTCCGCAGAAATTGCAAACTGGGCCAAACAGGAGGTTAAAGGCGCTGACTCCCCAAGTCGGGAGAGTGTTAGTAAAGCGTCTGGAATATTGCACCCGAGTACCAGGGTACAAAAACTGAGACATATTTGAACACGTCTCCCGATCACATGGTTGATCATACTCTGGGTTCCACATGCATGTTTTAGCTGAAGGAAGAATACCTTAAACCTGGGTAGTTGAAACCCGTGGAATGGCTACCATGCAATATGACTTCAAAGGGTCTTCATTTGCTCACCGAACCTCTCCAATCCTATCACTGCTGCGTTTATGCCCCTGTACACATGCTTGATTCTCTTTCGGAGACATAGCAATCCATAGGTTTTAAGATACTTACTAGTCAGGTACATTCTTAGGTGTTTAATATGGGGTGTTGAGTCCATTTCGTTGAGCAAGGAGTAGCTCTTGTCTATTCCATATTTGGCTTAAGGAACTTTATCTGTGCTCATTTCAATCTCTGGTTTTATGCAGCACCCCAACTCACCTTTCCCCTTAAGCAAGCATAAGTTGGTTCTAAATTTGAGACCCTGTTCTGTTTTGGAATGCAGTTCCTGTGTAGCCAAGTTTACATTCCGTGTATTAGTGATATCTTATGATGTTTCTTTTTCTGTGTGACTTATTTCAGTTAGAATCATCGTACCTGAATCCACTCATTATGCTGCTACGGGCCTGATGACATAGATTTCATTGTTGAGTGATAGTGCATTGTACGTAAGTACCACAAGTTCTTTATCCATTTTTCACTTTCTGTGATATTGAACTTGTACGGTAAACGAGGTTCTTGTAAATGGAGGCGTCCCAAACTTTGGGGTGGCTGTGTTTTTGATTTTAATTTCCCTAAGCTATAGGACCATAAGTGGAAGTGCCCTAGGCTCTGTTGCTTTGTTTTTTAGATGTTTCAGGAAACACCATACACTTCTCCTGAGTGTCTGTTGGCAATTTACATCCCGCCCATCAGCATAACAAGGCTCCCAGTTCTCCATGGCCTGTCCTGCCTTTCTGGATTTTACACTTTTTTCAGATGGCCCTTTTGACCGGGTGGAAGTGAGACTTCATTGTAGTGCAGATTTCCTTTGCAAGCTTGCTTGGTTGGCCCAAAAGGGCGTATGCGTTTTTTCCTGAATATATTCAGGAAAAAACGCATACGCCCTTTTTGGCCAAGTGCATCATTGTGGACGTTCTGCCTCTTTTCCTATGCTTTCAATGCAATTCCAGTCTACCTCCTGAAATCGGTTTCCTGCAATGCTGCCCCGCTTTCAAGTCCTCTTGGCAGCCTTACTTCAGTCTATTTTTGGACGATAGCTGTCATTTATAACTCTGCAGGTTTGTGAATTACAGTGCCCCTGAGCTCCTTTCTTCAACTCGCTTTCTTGTGAGCTGGCCGCAACACCGCAGGATGGCTTCAGGCCCTAATCTGGTTCTGGTACGGCATGCTGAGCCTTTGGTTAATTCCTCTTAATGGTGGGAAATGAGAGTTAAATTTGCCCGTCCAGACACCTCCAGCTAGTCTCTCATTGGTTCTCGCTATTCCTGTTCATCTTCCGCAGAAATTGCAAACTGGGCCAAACAGGAGGTTAAAGGCGCTGACTCCCCAAGTCGGGAGAGTGTTAGTAAAGCGTCTGGAATATTGCACCCGAGTACCAGGGTACAAAAACTGAGACATATTTGAACACGTCTCCCGATCACATGGTTGATCATACTCTGGGTTCCACATGCATGTTTTAGCTGAAGGAAGAATACCTTAAACCTGGGTAGTTGAAACCCGTGGAATGGCTACCATGCAATATGACTTCAAAGGGTCTTCATTTGCTCACCGAACCTCTCCAATCCTATCACTGCTGCGTTTATGCCCCTGTACACATGCTTGATTCTCTTTCGGAGACATAGCAATCCATAGGTTTTAAGATACTTACTAGTCAGGTACATTCTTAGGTGTTTAATATGGGGTGTTGAGTCCATTTCGTTGAGCAAGGAGTAGCTCTTGTCTATTCCATATTTGGCTTAAGGAACTTTATCTGTGCTCATTTCAATCTCTGGTTTTATGCAGCACCCCAACTCACCTTTCCGCTTAAGCAAGCATAAGTTGGTTCTAAATTTGAGACCCTGTTCTGTTTTGGAATGCAGTTCCTGTGTAGCCAAGTTTACATTCCGTGTATTAGTGATATCTTATGATGTTTCTTTTTCTCTGTGACTTATTTCAGTTAGAATCATCGTACCTGAATCCACTCATTATGCTGCTACGGGCCTGATGACATAGATTTCATTGTTGAGTGATAGTGCATTGTACGTAAGTACCACAAGTTCTTTATCCATTTTTCACTTTCTGTGATATTGAACTTGTACGGTAAACGAGGTTCTTGTAAATGGAGGCGTCCCAAACTTTGGGGTGGCTGTGTTTTTGATTTTAATTTCCCTAAGCTATAGGACCATAAGTGGAAGTGCCCTAGGCTCTGTTGCTTTGTTTTTTAGATGTTTCAGGAAACACCATACACTTCTCCTGAGTGTCTGTTGGCAATTTACATCCCGCCCATCAGCATAACAAGGCTCCCAGTTCTCCATGGCCTGTCCTGCCTTTCTGGATTTTACACTTTTTTCAGATGGCCCTTTTGACCGGGTGGAAGTGAGACTTCATTGTAGTGCAGATTTCCTTTGCAAGCTTGCTTGGTTGGCCAAAAAGGGCGTATGCGTTTTTTCCTGAATATATTCAGGAAAAAACGCATACGCCCTTTTTGGCCAAGTGCATCATTGTGGACGTTCTGCCTCTTTTCCTATGCTTTCAATGCAATTCCAGTCTACCTCCTGAAATCGGTTTCCTGCAATTCTGCCCCGCTTTCAAGTCCTCTTGGCAGCCTTACTTCAGTCTATTTTTGGACGATAGCTGTCATTTATAACTCTGCAGGTTTGTGAATTACAGTGCCCCTGAGCTCCTTTCTTCAACTCGCTTTCTTGTGACCTGGCCGCAACACCGCAGGATGTCTTCAGGCCCTAATCTGGTTCTGGCACGGCATTCTGAGCCTTTGGTTAATTCCTCTTCCTGGTGGGAAATGAGAGTTAAATTTGCCCATCCAGACACCTCCAGCTAGTCTCTCATTGATTCTCGTTATTCCTGTTCATCTTCCGCAGAAATTGCAAACTGGGCCAAACAGGAGGTTAAAGGGACTGACTCTCCAAGTGGGGAGAGTGTTAGTAAAGCGTCTGGAATGTTGCACCCCAGTACCAGGGGAAGAAAACTGAGACATATTTGAACACGTCTCCCGATCACATGGTTGATCATACTCTAGGTTCCACATGCATGTTTTAGCTGAAGGAAGAATACCTTAAACCTGGGTAGTTGAAACCCATGGAATGGGTACCATGCAATATGACTACAAAGGGTCTTCATTTGCTCACCGAACCTCTCCAATCCTATCACTGCTGCGTTTATGCCCCTGTACACATGCTTGATTCTCTTTTGGAGACATAGCAATCCATAGGTTTTAAGATACTTACTAGTCAGGTACATTCTTAGGCGTTTAATATGTGGTGTTGAGTCCATTTCGTTGAGCAAGGAGTAGCTCTTGTCTACTCCATATTTGGCTTAAGGAACTTTATCTGTGCTCATTTCAATCTCTGGTTTTATGCAGCACCCCAACTCACCTTTCCCCTTAAGAAAGCATAAGTTGGTTTTCTAAATTTGAGACCCTGTTCTGTTCTGTAATTCAGTTCCTGTGTAGCCAAGTTTACATTCCGTGTATTAGTGATATCTTATGATGTTTCTTTTTCTGTGTGACTTATTTCAGTTAGAATCATCATACCTGAATCCACTCATTGTGCTGCTAAGGGCCTGATGACACAGATTTCATTGCTGAGTGATATTGCTTTGTAAGTAAATACCACAACTTCTTTCTCCATTTTTCACTTTCTGCGATGTTGAACTTGTACTGTAAATGAGGTTTTGGTAAACAGAGGCGTCCCAAACTTTGGGGTGGCTGTGTCTTTTTGATTTTAATTTCCCTAAGCTATAGGACCATAAGTGGAAGTGCCCTAGGCTCTGTTGCTTTGTATTTTAGATGTTTCAGGAAACACCATACACTTCTCCAGAGTGTCTGTTGGCAATTTACATCCCGCCCATCAGCATAACAAGGCTCCCAGTTCTCCATGGCCTGTCGTGCCTTTATGGATTTTACACTTTTTTCAGATGGCCCTTTTGACCAGGTGGAAGTGAGACTTCATTGTAGTGCAGATATCCTTTGCAAGCTTGCTTGGTTGGCCAAAAAGGGCGTATGCGTTTTTTCCTGAATATATTCAGGAAAAAACGCATACGCCCTTTTTGGCCAAGTGCATCATTGTGGACGTTCTGCCTCTTTTCCTATGCTTTCAATGCAATTCCAGTCTACCTCCTGAAATCGGTTTCCTGCAATTCTGCCCCGCTTTCAAGTCCTCTTGGCAGCCTTACTTCAGTCTATTTTTGGACGATAGCTGTCATTTATAACTCTGCAGGTTTGTGAAGTACAGTGCCCCTGAGCTCCTTTCTTCAACTCGCTTTCTTGTGAGCTGGCCGCAACACCGCAGGATGGCTTCAGGCCCTAATCTGGTTCCGGCACGGCACGCTGAGCCTTTGGTTAATTCCTCTTCCTGGTGGGAAATGAGAGTTAAATTTGCCCGTCCAGACACCTCCAGCTATTCTCTCATTGGTTCTCGCTATTCCTGTTCATCTTCCGCAGAAATTGCAAACTGGGCCAAACAGGAGGTTAAAGGGACTGACTCTCCAAGTCGGGAGAGTGTTAGTAAAGCGTCTGGAATGTTGCACCCGAGTACCAGGGGAGGAAAACTGAGACATATTTGAACACGTCTCCCGATCACATGGTTGATCATACTCTGGGTTCCACATGCATGTTTTAGCTGAAGGAAGAATACCTTAAACCTGGGTAGTTGAAACCCATGGAATGGGTACCATGCAATATGACTTCAAAGGGTCTTCATTTGCTCACGAACCTCTCCAATCCTATCACTGCTGCGTTTATGCCCCTGTACACATGCTTGATTCTCTTTTGGAGACATAGCAATCCATAGGTTTTAAGATACTTACTAGTCAGGTACATTCTTAGGCGTTTAATATGCGGTGTTGAGTCCATTTCGTTGAGCAAGGAGTAGCTCTTGTCTACTCCATATTTGGCTTAAGGAACTTTATCTGTGCTCATTTCAATCTCTGGTTTTATGCAGCACCCCAACTCACCTTTCCCCTTAAGAAAGCATAAGTTGGTTTTCTAAATTTGAGACCCTGTTCTGTTCTGTAATTCAGTTCCTGTGTAGCCAAGTTTACATTCCGTGTATTAGTGATATCTTATGATGTTTCTTTTTCTGTGTGACTTATTTCAGTTAGAATCATCATACCTGAATCCACTCATTGTGCTGCTACGGGCCTGATGACACAGATTTCATTGCTGAGTGATATTGCTTTGTAAGTAAATACCACAACTTCTTTCTCCATTTTTCACTTTCTGCGATGTTGAACTTGTACTGTAAACGAGGTTCTTGTAAACAGAGCCGTTCCAAACTTTGGGGTGGCTGTGTCTTTTTGATTTTAATTTCCCTAAGCTATAGGACCATAAGTGGAAGTGCCCTAGGTTCTGTTGCTTTGTTTTTTACATGTTTCCGGAAACACCATACACTTCTCCAGAGTGTCTGTTGGCAATTTACATCCCGCCCATCAGCATAACAAGGCTCCCAGTTCTCCATGGCCTGTCCTGCCTTTCTGGACTTTACACTTTTTTCAGATGGCCCTTTTGACCGGGGGGAAGTGAGACTTCATTGTAGTGCAGATTTCCTTTGCAAGCTTGCTTGGTTGGCCAAAAAGGGCGTATGCGTTTTTTCCTGAATATATTCAGGAAAAAACGCATACGCCCTTTTTGGCCAAGTGCATCATTGTGGACGTTCTGCCTCTTTTCCTATGCTTTCAATGCAATTCCAGTCTACCTCCTGAAATCGGTTTCCTGCAATTCTGCCCCGCTTTCAAGTCCTCTTGGCAGCCTTACTTCAGTCTATTTTTGGACGATAGCTGTCATTTATAACTCTGCAGGTTTGTGAATTACAGTGCCCCTGAGCTCCTTTCTTCAACTCGCTTTCTTGTGAGCTGGCCGCAACACCGCAGGATGGCTTCAGGCCCTAATCTGGTTCCGGCACGGCACGCTGAGCCTTTGGTTAATTCCTCTTCCTGGTGGGAAATGAGAGTTAAATTTGCCCGTCCAGACACCTCCAGCTAGTCTCTCATTGGTTCTCGCTATTCCTGTTCATCTTCCGCAGAAATTGCAAACTGGGCCAAACAGGAGGTTAAAGGGACTGACTCTCCAAGTCGGGAGAGTGTTAGTAAAGCGTCTGCAATGTTGCACCAGAGTACCAGGGTACGAAAACTGAGACATATTTGAACACGTCTCCCGATCACATGGTTGATCATACTCTAGGTTCCACATGCATGTTTTAGCTGAAGGAAGAATACCTTAAACCTGGGTAGTTGAAACCCGTGGAATGGGTACCATGCAATATGACTTCAAAGGGTCTTCATTTGCTCACCGAACCTCTCCAATCCTATCACTGCTGCGTTTATGCCCCTGTACACATGCTTGATTCTCTTTCGGAGACATAGCAATCCATAGGTTTTAAGATACTTACAAGTCAGGTACATTCTTAGGCGTTTAATATGGGGTGTTGAGTCCATTTTGTTGAGCAAGGAGTAGCTCTTGTCTATTCCATATTTGGCTTAAGGAACTTTATCTGTGCTCATTTCAATCTCTGGTTTTATGCAGCACCCCAACTCACCTTTCCCCTTAAGCAAGCATAAGTTGGTTTTCTAAATTTGAGACCCTATTCTGTTTTGGAATGCAGTTCCTGTGTAGCCAAGTTTACATTCCGTGTATTAGTGATATCTTATGATGTTTCTTTTTCTGTGTGACTTATTTCAGTTAGAATCATCGTACCTGAATCCACTCATTATGCTGCTACGGGCCTGATGACATAGATTTCATTGCTGAGTGATACTGCATTGTACGTAAGTACCACAAGTTCTTTATCCATTTTTCACTTTCTGTGATATTGAACTTGTACGGTAAACGAGGTTCTTGTAAACGGAGGCGTCCCAAACTTTGGGGTGGCTGTGTCTTTTTGATTTTAATTTCCCTAAGCTATAGGTCCATAAGTGGAAGTGCCCTAGGCTCTGTTGCTTTGTTTTTTAAATGTTTCAGGAAACACCATACACTTCTCCCGAGTGTCTGTTGGCAATTTACATCCCGCCCATCAGCATAACAAGGCTCCCAGTTCTCCATGGCCTGTCCTGCCTTTCTAGATTTTACACTTTTTTCAGATGGCCCTTTTGACCGGGAGTAAGTGAAACTTCATTGTAGTGCAGATTTCCTTTGCAAGCTTGCTTGGTTGGCCAAAAAGGGCGTATGCGTTTTTTCCTGAATATATTCAGGAAAAAACGCATACGCCCTTTTTGGCCAAGTGCATCATTGTGGACGTTCTGCCTCTTTTCCTATGCTTTCAATGCAATTCCAGTCTACCTCCTGAAATCGGTATCCTGCAATTCTGCCCCGCTTTCAAGTCCTCTTGGAAGCCTTACTTCAGTGTATTTTTGGACGATAGCTGTCATTTATAACTCTGCAGGTTTGTGAATTACAGACACCCTGAGCTCCTTTCTTCAACTCGCTTTCTTTTGAGCTGGCCGCAACACCGCAGGATGGCTTCAGGCCCTAATCTGGTTCCAGCACGGCACGCTGAGCCTTTGGTTATTTCCTCTTCCTGGTGGGAAATGAGAGTTAAATTTGCCCGTCCAGACACCTCCAGCTAGTCTCTCATTGGTTCTCCCTATTCCTGTTCATCTTCCGCAGAAATTGCAAACTGGGCCAAACAGGAGGTTAAAGGCGCTGACTCTCCAAGTTGGGAGAGTGTTAGTAAAGGGTCTGGAATGTTGCACCCGAGTACCAGGGGAGGAAAACTGAGACTTATTTGAACACGTCTCCCGTTCACACGGTTGATCATACTCTGGGTTCCACATGCATGTTTTAGCTGAAGGAAGAATACCTTAAACCTGGAGAGTTGAGACCCGTGGAATGGGTACCATGCAATATGACTTCAAAGGGTCTTCATTTGCTCACCGAACCTCTCCAATCCTATCACTGCTGCGTTTATGCCCCTGTACACACGCTTGATTCTCTTTCGGAGACATAGCAATCCATAGGTTTTAAGATACTTACTAGTCAGGTACATTCTTAGGCGTTTAATATGCGGTGTTGAGTCCATTTCGTTGAGCAAGGAGTAGCTCTTGTCTATTCCATATTTGGCTTAAGGAACTTTATCTGTGCTCATTTCAATCTCTGGTTTTATGCAGCACCCCAACTCACCTTCCCCCTTAAGCAAGCGTAAGTTGGTTTTCTAAACTTGAGACACTGTTCTGTTTTGTAATTCAGTTCATGTGTAGCCAAGTTTACATTCCGTGTATTAGTGATACCTTATGATGTTTCTTTTCTGTGTGACTTATTTCAGTTCGAATCATCATATCTGAATCCACTCATTATGCTGCTACTGGCCTGATGACATAGATTTCATTGCTGTGTGATATTGCATTGTACGTAAGTACCACAGGTTCTTTATCCATTTTTCACTTTCTGCGATATTGAACTTGTACCGTAAACGAGGTTCTTGTAAACAGAGCCGTCCCAAACTTTGGGGTGGCTGTGTCTTTTTGATTTTAATTTCCCTAAGCTATAGGACCATAAGTGGAAGTGCCCTAGGCTCTGTTGCTTTGTTTTTTAGATGTTTCAGGAAACACCATACACTTCTCCAGAGTGGCTGTTGGCAATTTACATCCCGCCCATCAGCATAAGAAGGCTCCCAGTTCTCCATGGCCTGTCGTGCCTTTCTGGATTTTACACTTTTTTCAGATGGCCCTTTTGACCGGGTGGAAGTGAGACTTCATTGTAGTGCAGATTTCCTTTGCAAGCTTGCTTGGTTGGCCAAAAAGGGCGTATGCGTTTTTTCCTGAATATATTCAGGAAAAAACGCATACGCCCTTTTTGGCCAAGTGCATCATTGTCGAGTTTCTGACTCTCTTCATATGCTTTCAATGCAATTCCAGTCTACCTCCTGAAATCGGTTTCCTGCAATTCTGCCTTGCTTTCAGTGCCTCTTCATAGCCTTACCTCAATATATTTTTAAAAATAGTTGGCCTTTATAACTCTGCAGGTTTTTGAATTGCAGTGGCCCTTAGCTCCATTTTTTAGCTCTTATTTTTGTGGTCTTGCCCCGTAACCACAGGATTCCTTGAAGCCCTATTTTTCTTCTGGGGCACCTTGCTGTGCCTTTGGTTAATTCTTCTTACTGATGTGATATTAGAGTGACATGTGCCCATTGAAACTGCTACAGCTAGTTTCTCACTGGTTCCCCCTATTCCCATTCATCCTCTGCACTAACTGCAGACTGTGCGATACCAGAACTTAAAGGCATTGACTCCATGTGGGGATGTTGTTAGTAAAGCGGCTGGAATGTCGATCCGGAGCCCCAGGAGAGGAAAAATGAGGTGCGTTTTAGAAACCTTTCCCGATCATATGGTATACCAGTCGCTGGGTTTCCCAAGCATGGTTTAGCTGTAGGAAGATTCCCTTCAACCTGGAGTGTTGGGACCCTTGGACTGAGTAGCATGAAGTATTGCATTAAACTTTCGGCAGTTGCTCACCAAAGCTCACCAATCCTGTCAGCCCCAAGTGTCCAGCCTTATGTCTTATCCAGCTGTGGGTTTATATGTGGTCAATCCAGGTTGCATCACAGCCCCTGAGCGAATTTTGTAAGAATTTTTCTCTCTTTCATTGTTTCAGCGTTTTGTTTTTAAAATTTATTTCTATAATGGGGTTTAGCTCCTTTTCACTGCTGTGTTTGTGCCGCTCTGCACACACTTGATTCCCTTATGGAGATATATCAATACATGGGTTTTAAGATTCTTATTCCTCAGATATATTTCTCTGCGGTGTATAGGGTGTGTTGAGGCCAGTTCATTGAGCAAGGTGTAGATCTTGTCTAATACCTATTTGGTTTATTGAACGGTATCTGTGCTAATTTCAAACTCTGGTTTTATGCATCACCCCACCTCTCCTTTCCCCTTAAGCTGACATAAGTGTGTTTTCTAAATGTGAGACACTGTTCTGTTCTGTAATTCATTTCTTGTGCAGCCATATTTACCCTCCCTCTATAAGTGATATCTTATGATATGTTTCTTTTTCTGTTTGACTTATTTCAAGTAGTATTATCGGACCTAAATCCACTCTTTATCCTTCTACTAGCCTTATTACATTGATTTCATGGTGAAGAGATATTCCATTGTACATAAGTACCACATCTTCTTTATCCATTGTTCTCTTTCCTGGGATATTTAAGGTGTACTGAAGTTGAGGTTCTTGTAAACAGAGTAGCCCTAAACTGTGGTGTGCTTGTGTCTTGTTGATTTTTAGACTTCCCTAGATATACTCCCATGATTGGAAGTGTCCTATGCTCTGTAGCTCTGTTTTTTAGATGATTTAGGAACCACCATACACTTCTCCAGAGTGGCTCTCGGCAGTTCACACACTGCCCATCAGCGTATAAAGGCTCCCTGTTCTCCATGGCCTGTCCTGCATTTCTGGTTTTTACAATTTTTTAGGATGGCCCTTTTGACCGGTGGGAAGTGAGACTTCTTTGTTGTGCACATTTGCATTGCTTGCTTGCTTCGTTGCCCATAAAGTGCGTATGCGTTTTTTCCTGGATATAATCAGGAAAAAACGCATACGCCCTTTTGGGCCAACTGCATCATTGTCGAAATTCTGCCGCTTTTCATGTGCGTTAAAGACGAGTCCAATCTATCTCTTGAAATCTGTTTCTTGCAATTCTGTCTTGCATTCAGATCCTCTTCTTTGCCTTACCTCAACATATTTTTGGACGTTAGTTTTCATTTATAACTCTGCAGGTTTGTGAATTGCAGTGACCCTGAGCTCCATTTTTTAAGTTGCTCTTTTGTGAGCTGGCCTCAAACCCGCAGGATTGCTTCAGGCCCTATTTTGGCTCCGGCGAGGCAGGCTGAGCCTTTCTTTAATTCTTATTCTTAATGGGAAATTAGAGTGATATGTGCCCGTCCAAACCCCTACAACTCTTCTCTCATTGGTTCCCCCTCTTCCCGTTCATCCTCCTCACAATTTGCAAAATGTGTGAAACAGAAGTTTAAATGTGCTGATTCTCCAAGTGGGGAGATTCTAAGTAGCGTGGCTGGAATGGTGAACAGGAGCACCAGGAGAGGATAAATGAGGTGCATTTTAGACACATCTCCCGATCACATGGTGTACAGTCCTCTGGGTTTTCCATGCATGTTTTAGCTGTAGGAAGATCCCTTGAACCTGCAGATTTGGGACCCATTGAATGGGTACCAGGTAGTATTACTTTAAAGGGTGTGCATTTCCTCACCCAACCTCACATTTCTCTTAGCGCAAACAGTTTCCAGCCTTATGTCTCATCCTGCTGTGGGTCTAGATGTGTTCAATCCATGTTGCATCACCGTCCCTGAGGAAAAGTTGTAAGAGGTTTTCTCTGTCTCTCTGTCGTTTATTTTTTTCAATTTATTACTATATTGGTTACAGCTGATTTTCAAAGCTCTGTTTCTTGCTGCTGTACATCCACTTGATTCACGTACAGAGAGACATCAATAAATTCTTTTTCAGATTCTTACCAGTCGTATATATTCTTTTCTGGTGACTTGAGTGTGCTGAGTGCAGTTCTTTTAGCTACCGTGTAGGCCTTGTTGATTATCAGTTTGGTATTTGGAATGGTATCTTTGCTAATTTCAACCTCCTGGATGATGCCTCACCCCTCCCCACCTTTCCCGTTTAGCAGCCTTATGCGTGTTTTCTACATATTTGACTATGTTTTTGTTTTGTAATTTATTTCATGTGTAGCCATTTTGGATTCCACCTTTAAGTGATATCTTATGATATGTGTCTTTTTCTTTTTGAATTCTGTCACTTAGAATGATCATACGTAACTCCTCCGGAGTTGTTACAACTGGCCATATTTCATTGATTTCCAGGCTGAATAATATTCCACTCTACCTAAGTACCACACCTCTATCCATTTTTTCCCTCCAGAGACATTTAAGTTATATCCTAGTCGAGGATCTTTTAAACAGAGAGGGGGTAAACATTGGGGTGCCTGTGTCCTCTCGATTTTTGTTTTTCCCAAGATATACGCCCATGAGTGCAAGTGCCCTATGCTCTGTAGCTCATTTTTTAGATGCTTTAGTAAACACAATACACTTCTCCAGAATGGCCGTTGGCAATATACATTTCCACTATAAGTCTCACAGGGCTCCCTCTTCTCGTTGCCCTGTCCTGCATTTCTGTTGTTTACGCTTTATGAGGATGGCTCTTCTGACTGATGCGAAGTGATATCTTTTGTAGTATTGACTTCCAGTGCCCACCTGTTTGGTTGGCTAAAAAAGTGTATGCCCTTTTCTTGAATATATACAGAAAAGAACGCATACACCCTTTTTGGCCAACTGCAATGTTGGCAATGTTCAGCTCCTTTTCTTGTGCTTAATGGCGAGTCCTTTCTACCTCCTCAAATCCCTTTCCTGCCATTCTCCCTTGCTTACAAGTCCTTTTCTCTGACTTTCCTCAAGACATTTTTCAGTGATGGATATTTTCAACTCTGCAGTTTTGTGAATTTTACTGCCCCTGAGTTCCATTGTTCAACTCATGTTTATGGGAACTGGCCACAAAGCAGCAGGATTTCCTCAAGCCCTATACTGTTTCCATGGGCAACCCTAGCCTTTGGTCAATTCGTCTTCCTGATTGGAAATTAGAGTGACATGTGCCTGTCTGAACACCTAGGACTTGTCTCTCATTGTTCCTCATCCTTCCGCTTCATCCTCTGGACAAATTCCAAACTGTACGCAACAGGATGTTGACAGTGCTGACATCTCCAAGTGGGGAGACTGTTAGTAAAGACGCTGGAGGGGTGAACCCGAGCACCAGGAGATGAGGAGATGAGATGCCTTTTCCAAACTCTTCCCGATCAGACGGTATACCATCCTCTGGGTGTGACAGACATGTTTTAGCAGTAGGAAGAGTCCCATTCATGTAAGGAGAACACCAGGGCTTTTTCAAAATCAGTGTCTCCCCGAAACCCAAACTGGGGAAGTTTTTAAGCTACGGCTACACATATGTTCATTAAGGGCCTTGGGAAGTAGGCAGAGTCCAAACTTTAGATGACTGAAGTCTTCAGGGTCAGAAGCACTCACCACCAGCTTCCCTTAGGCTACACTTTAACTGTCATTGATAGATGATGTCAATAAAAATATCTATTCTTTTTCAGATTATTTCCCCTTATAGGTTATTGCAAAATGTTGAGTGTAGTTCCCTGTGCTATACAGTAGTTCCTTGTTGATGATCTATTTTATACATAGCAGTGTGTATGTGTTCATTCCAAACTGTTAATTTATCCCTCCTCCCACCTTTCCCCTTTGGTAATAATAAATTATAAGATTTTATATTTCTCAGAAATGGGGGAGCTGAAAGAGAGGTATCATTTTCAATGGAAAAGCATTTAAAACAAGATTGAAGGTTTAACCAAGATTATTAGCTGTACATCCTTGGAAAGAAATCACTTCGTTTCTCTAATATTGACCTGACAAATAAGACAAACCTTTTCACTGAACTTGCTTATAAAAAGTGATGGAAATATCAAATGGAAGTGTTAAAAACATCTTATTTTACCCGAGCCTTATACACTGTTCTATGTTAACTACAGTTTGGCTCACACATCTGTTCATTGAGGTTACAATAGTCTCAATTTCTGTTACTGATCCTCCAGAGTGGACCCCAACAAGTGTCCCCCTGCCCAGTGTCATTGGGGCCAACAGATCGAGACTGAGTTTGGTTCACAAGCAAAGGAAACTTTATATTTTGATCAGAGAATGGAGAGGTGAGAGCATGCACTACCCCGTGGGCTGTGGGCTGGGCTGCTGTGTAGAGATCCTGTCAGAGTCAGTGGGAGGGAGGGAGGCGGCGGAGCTCTCGAGGGCCGGGTTGGCTGTAGCTCAGGCTCTATATCGTGGAGTCTGCACTGGGCCCCAGGAGCTGAGGTGTCGACCCAGCCATTCTGCACTAGGAAATCTGGTCTGAAGTGCCGGGTGTGGAACCTCTGCATGCGGGACCCTAGGAGCACGTGAAATTAGACAAAGCACAAAGGATAAAAAAGGTTAGACTTGACTTTATTGCCCAGATTCTATTTTTATCTCCCAGGGATTTTTAATGGGCTTTGCTGGGGACAAACCCCTCCTCTGCCTTTTGTCCCGTTCCTCATTCTTGGAGTGCTGAGGGTGCAGACCCTTCTTCTGTAACTGCTGAGTGCTGAGTTGGGAGCCCTCATACCCTGGGGCGAGGGTCAGAGCTTCTCCCCAGCAGCCTCCCAGTGACGTTGATTGTCCCCAGGACCCCTGCCTCCCTGCTCGTCCACCTGAGCACCAGCATTGGAAGTGTTATAGATTCTAATGACCTTTAAGGGTCCAGGAAAGAGATGTGCAGAGACGCTGTGGGGGCCGGTTTCACCCCGCCCCACATTTGTTCGGCCACCTTAGGCTGACCGTCTCTGCCAGCCTAGATGCTCTGACCAGTAGTCTGCGCTTTCTTCAATTAGGCCCCTGAATTAACGTACAAACAGCACCAGGTGTCAGAGCCCTGCCCGCTCAACTCCCAGACAGTCCAGGGTCAGTGGTGACCAAGGACCATGATGGCTACTGAGTCAACAGCCTTTTGAAGTAAACAGGAGTCCAGCCGGTCTTATTGGCCACCATCATCACGGTGTCTGTAGGCTTTTCTATGGTGACAGTGTGGTATACTGTTCCCCCGCCAAGATTATTAGCTCCCCTCTGGGTGCAGTAAGTCCTGCAAGCAGTAGTCTACTCTTTTGGGACACACTCTTGTTGTTTTATGAGAGAAACTCCAGGTCAAGTGATGTTCACACGAGTCGTCATGGTGCCCTGTTGCCCCCGGTTATCTCTCTGGATGTTGGAGTTGGAGGGCCTCCTCACTCGAGGTCGGTGTGCCCACGGAGCGAACCCTGCAACTTCAGGGCATGGTTGGTGGTTAGGATCACCACGTGGGGTCCTTTTCCCTTAGGAGGGAGGTGGCCTTTTGGGCTGCTGATTTCCAGGTTTTTAGATACCGCCAGTATCTTGGCCAGATGTGGCAGTGGGCCAAGCCCCTTAGTGACCGTAGTTTATCCTACCTGGATGGCATTCTTGCATTGTTCCATTTCAAGTGGTCCCAGTTTTTGCACTAATTCTCCAATGGCGATTCACCTTTCACCGGGAATGTAAAGGTCAAAGGGTTTAGCTAAATTAGGGAGTTCCAGGGCAAGGGTCTGAATTGACTGCTCTTTCCATTCTTGAAAGGCCACTTCTGGATTCTATTCAAAAGGATCATCATCTTTTCCTTTCAGTGTTTCATATAGAGGCCCAGCTAGTAGACTGTAGCTAGGGATCCAGAAGCAGCAAACCCTGGCCTCCCCAGGAACCCCTAAGCTGTCTTCTAGTTTTAGAAAGGGGTAAGGCTGAAAATGGTTTCTTCCCTTTCCTGGGATGGGCTTCTCTGACCTTCTGTGAGAATGAAGCCCAGGCAGGTCACCGCAGTCTGTGATATTTGAGCTTTTTCTTGGACAACTTCTATCCTTTATTGGCTTGGTAGTTCAGAGGCCTCCTTAGTAGGGCTGGTGATCAGAATGTCGTCTGCATATTGAAGGAGGGTTTCCTTTTCCAGAGGTAGAACTTTTAGGTCTTTAGCTAAGCTTTCCCCAAAGATGGTGTGGGAATTTTTGCACCCTTGGGGCCAGACGGCCCGGAAGTATTGTTTTAGTTGTATGTTGAGTCCTGCCACTCACAAGCCAAAATTTCTTGTGACTCTGGGACTAATGGAATACAAAAGAAGGCATCATTGAAGACTAATACAGAATACCATGTCCTGGTGGTTGGTAGAATGACCAGCAGGGTGTAGGAATTAGGAGCAACTGGAGGTATATCCTCGGTGGCTTCACTGACTGTCCTGACATCCTTTACCAGGTCCCCAGCAGCCCATGGGGCTCTCGTGGTCAGACCAATCCCAGAATATGGAGCTCACCTGGGCAGGTACCCCACCCCCACCCCAGCCCACGGGGCTCTCGTGGTCAGGCCCCTCCCAGGATACAGAGCTACCCTTGCAGGTACCGTGGCAGGGCTGGGCACACAGGAACCGTGCACATAGCCCTCATTGCAGAGCACCCCCAGCTCACCTGTCGCTCAGAGCTGACACAGAGCACCTCAGAGCAGGACTTGAACTAACAAACAGCAGCTGCGACAGGTCTGTGACCCTGGGCATCACTCCGTGAGGCCTCCCTCCACCTGGTCTTCCAGAGACTTCCACTGCACCCGGGGCACCAGGCCTCTGTCTCCAACCACCACCCACCCCTCCTCTCCCTGACTCCTGGGTTCCTCTCATTAGGAGAGGGTTTTCTTGAAGTTGTCTCCCACTCATGGGCCAGATAAAATGATTAGAAAACAAGCCAAAGCTGCAGCCCCTTGTCTATCCTGACTCTCAGGAGCCCACACCTGTTCCTTGGACCTGGCCGGTTCAGCAAGTTCCATTTTCTGCAACTGTGAGCCCCTGAGGGGTGATGATTGGCTGACCTGGGCAGCCTTACCGTGCCGGCCAGCCCTCCCCAGGTGTGCCTGGGTTGAGATCAATATAAATACCACTCCAGGCAGCAAGAGCCCCTGCAGCCGTGCCTGACGCCATTTTCTCTGCCCTGTCAGCAGTCTCGGGGCTGGGCTGGTGGGAGGGAGTGAGAGGCCATGGCTTTGTGGGTGGCCCAGTGTGAGTGGGGCTCTGCTGGACTTTCTGCAGCAGTTGCCAGGCTGCCACCTGCTAAAGAAGAGGATGTGTCACCCATACCTGCTGCTGGAATTTCTCCCTGGGCAGAGGTGAGGAAGGAAAAAAGCAGTGGGGGCAGGGACAGGACGGGTATCTCAGGCAGGGAAATGGAAATCTTCCAGAAGAGCACCCAGGGCCAGGACCATCCTGGCTGGCCTGCAGGCACCAAGTCGGCCGGCATGCTGTCACTCGTGTGGCTCTATGGCCCTTCCTCTAGGCTTTCAAGTCCTTGTATATATTCAGGTGTTTTACCTGGGACGGGTGGGAATAGTTCAGCAGCAACTGGCCTGGGGCTCAGCTCACGTTTACTCACAGATGCCTCGGCACGGTGCCCCAGCTTTGCAATGAGGACGCTTGTTGCGTGGGGGCTGCTGGCTGAATGGGAGACGATTCCCCACCACTGACCAACTTCAGAATTGTTTACAACTGGAGCAAGTGCCCTGATACGGTTTTCCTCTGTGTAACTGGTGGGTTCTGTGTTTTTTTTCTCTTTTTCGTTTTTGGTTCAAGGTAGATTTTATTCCTCTTTTTTGTATTTACAGATATAAGCATGGAAATAATTTATTCATATAAATACATGTATGTGCAGGGAATAATTGTTTTTTCTGTTTTATTTTTTAAATTTTACTTCTTTTTAATTTTGAATTTTATTTTATATTTTTATACAGCAGGTTCTTATTGGTTATCTATTTTATACATATAAATGTATACATGCCAATCCCAGTCTCTCAACTCCTCCCACCACCACCCCCCCAACAGCTTTCCCCCCTTGTTGTCCATACGTTTGTTGTCTACATCTGTTGCTCTATTTATGCCTTGCAAAATGGTTAATCTGTACAGTTTTTCTAGGTTCCACATATATGCATGAATATACAAGATTTGTTTTTCTCTTTCTGACTTACTTCACTCTGTATGACAGTCTCTAGATCCATCGACGTCTCTACAAATGACCCAATTTCATTCCTTTTCATGGCTTAGTAATATTCCATTTTATATATGTACCACAGCTTTATGCATTCGTCTGTCTGTGGGCATTTAGGTTGCTTCCATTACCTCGATATTGTAAATAGTGATGCAATGAACATTGCGGTGAATGACTCTTTTTGATTTATGGTTTTGTCTGGGTATATGTCCAGTACTGGGATTGCTGTATCCTATGGTAATTCTATTGTTAGTTTCTTAAGAAATTCCATATTGTTCTCCATAATGACTGTATCAATTTATATTCCCAACAATAGTGGAAGAGGGTTCCTTTTCTCCACACCCTTTCCAGCATTTTTTGTTTGTAGATTTTCAATGATGCCTATTCTACCAGGTGTGAGGTGATACCTCATTGTTGAATCCATTTCGTTGAGCAAGGGGTGGCTCTTGTCTATTACATATTTGGCTTATGGACCGGTATCTGTGCTAATTTCAAACTCTGCTTTTATGCAGCACCCCAACTCACCTTCCCCCTTAAGCAGGCATAAGTTGGTTTTCTAAACTTGAGACCCTGTTCTGTTTTGTAATTCAGTTCATGTGTAGCCAAGTTCACATTCCGTGTATTAGTGATACCTTATGATGTTTCTTTTTCTGTGTGACTTATTTCACTTAGAATCATCGTGCCTCAATCCACTCATTATGCTGGTATGGGCCTGGTGACATAGATTTCATTGCTGAGTGGTATTCTGTTGTACAGAAGTACCGCAACTTCTTTATCCATTATTTGCTCTCTGGGATATTTAACTTGTGCTGTAGAAGAGATTCCTGTAAAAAGAGCCGTCCCAAATTTTGGGGTTGCTGTGTCTTTTTGATATTAATTTCCCTAAGCTATAGGACCATAAGTGGAAGTGCCCTAGGCTCTGTTGCTTTGTTTTTTAGATGTTTCAGGAAACACCATACACTTCTCCTGAGTGTCTGTTGGCAATTTACATCCCGCCCATCAGCATAACAAGGCTCCCAGTTCTCCAAGGCCTGTCCTGCCTTTCTGGATTTTACACTTTTTTCAGATGGCCCTTTTGACCGGGGGGAAGTGAGACTTCATTGTAGTGCAGATTTCCTTTGCAAGCTTGCTTGGTTGGCCAAAAAGGGCGTATGCGTTTTGTCCTGAATATATTCAGGAAAAAACGCATACGCCCTTTTGGCAAAGTGCATCATTGTGGACGTTCTGCCTCTTTTCCTACGCTTTCAATGCAATTCCAGTCTACCTCCTGAAATCGGTATCCTGCAATTCTGCCCCGCTTTCAAGTCCTCTTGGAAGCCTTACTTCAGTCTATTTTTGGACGATAGCTGTCATTTATAACTCTGCAGGTTTGTGAATTACAGAGACCCTGAGCTCCTTTCTTCAACTCGCTTTCTCTTGAGCTGGCCGCAACACCGCAGGATGGCTTCAGGCCCTAAACTGGTTCCGGCATGGCACGCTGAGCCTTTGGTTATTTCCTCTTCCTGGTGGGAAATGAGAGTTAAATTTGCCCGTCCAGACACCTCCAGCTAGCCTCTCATTGGTTCTCGCTATTCCTGTTCATCTTCCGCAGAAATTGCAAACTGGGCCAAACAGGATGTTAAAGGCGCTGACTCTCCAAGTTGGGAGAGTGTTAGTAAAGGGTCTGGAATGTTGCACCCGAGTACCAGGGGAGGAAAACTGAGACATATTTGAACACGTCTCCCGTTCACACGGTTGATCATACTCTGGGTTCCACATGCATGTTTTAGCTGAAGGAAGAATACCTTAAACCTGGAGAGTTGAGACCCGTGGAATGGGTTCCATGCAATATGACTTCAAAGGGTCTTCATTTGCTCACCGAACCTCTCCAATCCTATCACTGCTGCGTTTATGCCCCTGTACACACGATTGATTCTCTTTCGGAGACATAGCAATCCATAGGTTTTAAGATACTTACTAGTCAGGTACATTCTTAGGCGTTTAACATGCGGTGTTGAGTCCATTTCGTTGAGCAAGGAGTAGCTCTTGTCTATTCCATATTTGGCTTAAGGAACTTTATCTGTGCTAATTTCAATCTCTGGTTTTATGCAGCACCACAACTCACCTTCCCCCTTAAGCAAGCGTAAGTTGGTTTTCTAAACTTGAGACACTGTTCTGTTTTGTAATTCAGTTCATGTGTAGCCAAGTTCACATTCTGTGTATTAGTGATACCTTATGATGTTTCTTTTCTGTGTGACTTATTTCAGTTCGAATCATCATACCTGAATCCACTCATTATGCTGCTACTGGCCTGATGACATAGATTTCATTGCTGAGTGATATTGCATTGTACGTAAGTACCACAAGTTCTTTATCCATTTTTCACTTTCTGCGATATTGAACTTGTACCATAAACGAGGTTCTTGTAAACAGAGCCGTCCCAAACTTTGGGGTGGCTGTGTCTTCTTGATTTTAATTTCCCTAAGCTATAGGACCATAAGTGGAAGTGCCCTAGGTTCTGTTGCTTTGTTTTTTAGATGTTTCAGGAAACACCATACACTTCTCCAGAGTGGCTGTTGGCAATTTACATCCTGCCCATCAGCATAAGAAGGCTCCCAGTTCTCCATGGCCTGTCGTGCCTTTATGGATTTTACACTTTTTTCAGATGGCCCTTTTGACCGGGTGGAAGTGAGACTTCATTGTAGTGCAGATTTCCTTTGCAAGCTTGCTTGGTTGGCCAAAAAGTGCGTATGCGTTTTTTCCTGAATATATTCAGGAAAAAACGCATACGCCCTTTTTGGCCAAGTGCATCATTGTCGAGTTTCTGACTCTCTTCATATGCTTTCAATGCAATTCCAGTCTACCTCCTGAAATCGGTTTCCTGCAATTCTGCCCCGCTTTCAAGTCCTCTTGGCAGCCTTACTTCAGTCTATTTTTGGACGATAGCTGTCATTTATAACTCTGCAGGTTTGTGAATTACAGTGCCCCTGAGCTCCTTTCTTCAACTCGCTTTCTTGTGACCTGGCCGCAACACCGCAGGATGGCTTCAGGCCCTAATCTGGTTCCGACCCGGCATGGTGAGCCTTTGGTTAATTCCTCTTCCTGGTGGGAAATGAGAGTTAAATTTCCCCATTCAGATACCTGCAGCTAGCCTCTCATTGGTTCTCGCTATTCCTGTTCATCTTCCGCAGAAATTGCAAACTGGGCCAAACAGGAGGTTAAAGGCACTGACTCTCCAAGTCGGGAGAGTGTTAGTAAAGCGTCTGGAATGTTGCACCCGAGTACCAGGGGAGGAAAACTGAGACATATTTGAACACGTCTCCCGTTCACATGGTTGATCATACTTGGGTTCCACATGCATGTTTTAGCTGAAGGAAGAATACCTTAAACCTGGAGAGTTGAGACCCGTGTAATGGGTACCATGCAATATGACTTCAAAGGGTCTTCATTTGCTCACCGAACCTCTCCAATCCTATCACTGCTGCGTTTATGCCCCTGTACACACGCTTGATTCTCTTTTGGAGACATAGCAATCCATAGGTTTTAAGATACTTACTAGTCAGGTACATTCTTAGGCGTTTAATATGGGGTGTTGAGTCCATTTCATTGAGCAGGAGTAGCACTTGTCTATTCCATATTTGGCTTAAGGAACTTTATCTGTGCTCATTTCAATCTCTGGTTTTATGCAGCACCCCAACTCACCTTTACCCTTAAGCAAGCATAAGTTGGTTTTCTAAATTTGAGACCCTGTTCTGTTTTGGAATGCAGTTCCTGTGTAGCCAAGTTTACATTCCGTGTATTAGTGATATCTTATGATGTTTGTTTTTCTGTGTGACTTATTTCAGTTAGAATCATCATACCTGAATCCACTCATTATGCTGCTACGGGCCTGATGACATAGATTTCATTGCTGAGTGATACTGCATTGTACGTAAGTACCACAAGTTCTTTATCCATTTTTCACTTTCTGTGATATTGCACTTGTACGGTAAACGAGGTTCTTGTAAACAGAGCCGTTCGAAACTTTGGGGTGGCTGTGTCTTTTTGATTTTAATTTCCCTAAGCTATAGGACCATAAGTGGAAGTGCCCTAGGCTCTGTTGCTTTGTTGTTTAGATGTTTCAGGAAACACCATACACTTCTCCTGAGTGTCTGTTGGCAATTTACATCCCGCCCATCAGCATAACAAGGCTCCCAGTTCTCCATGGCCTGTCCTGCCTTTCTGGATTTTACACTTTTTTCAGATGGCCCTTTTGACCGGGGGGAAGTGAGACTTCATTGTAGTGCAGATTTCATTTGCAAGTTTGCTTGGTTGGCCAAAAAGGGCGTATGCGTTTTTTCCTGAATATATTCAGGAAAAAACGCATACGCCCTTTTTGGCCAAGTGCATCATTGTGGACGTTCTGCCTCTTTTCCTATGCTTTCAATGCAATTCCAGTCTACCTCCTGAAATCGGTTTCCTGCAATTCTGCCCCGCTTTCAAGTCCTCTTGGCAGCCTTACTTCAGTCTATTTTTGGATGATAGCTGTCATTTATAACTCTGCAGGTTTGTGAATTACAGTGCCCCTGAGCTCCTTTCTTCAACTCGCTTTCTTGTGACCTGGCCGCAACACCGCAGGATGGCTTCAGGCCCTAATCTGGTTCTGGCACGGCACGCTGAGCCTTTGGTTAATTCCTCTTCCTGGTGGGAAATGAGAGTTAAATTTGCCCGTCCAGACACCTCCAGCTAGTCTCTCATTGGTTCTCGCTATTCCTGTTCATCTTCCGCAGAAATTGCAAACTGGGCCAAACAGGAGGTTAAAGGGACTGACTCTCCAAGTCGGGAGAGTGTTAGTAAAGCGTCTGGAATGTTGCACCCGAGTACCAGGGGAGGAAAACTGAGACATATTTGAACACGTCTCCTGATCACATGGTTGATCATACTCTAGGTTCCACATGCATGTTTTAGCTGAAGGAAGAATACCTTAAACCTGGGTAGTTGAAACCCTTGTAATGGATACCATGCAATATGACTTCAAAGGGTCTTCATTTGCTCACCGAACCTCTCCAATCCTATCACTGCTGCGTTTATGCCCCTGTACACATGCTTGATTCTCTTTCGGAGACATAGCAATCCATAGGTTTTAAGATACTTACTAGTCAGGTACATTCTTAGGCGTTTAATATGCGGTGTTGAGTCCATTTCGTTGAGCAAGGAGTAGCTCTTGTCTATTCCATATTTGGCTTAAGGAACTTTATCTGTGCTCATTTCAATCTCTGGTTTTATGCAGCACCCCAACTCACCTTTACCCTTAAGCAAGCATAAGTTGGTTTTCTAAATTTGAGACCCTGTTCTGTTCTGTAATTCAGTTCCTGTGTAGCCAAGTTTACATTCCGTGTGTTAGTGATGTCTTATGATGTTTCTTTTTCTGTGTGACTTATTTCAGTTAGAATCATCATACCTGAATCCACTCATTGTGCTGCTAAGGGCCTGATGACATAGATTTCATTGCTGAGTGATACTGCATTGTACGTAAGTACCACAAGTTCTTTATCCATTTTTCACTTTCTGTGATATTGCACTTGTACGGTAAACGAGGTTCTTGTAAACGGAGGCGTCCCAAACTTTGGGGTGGTTGTGTCTTTTTGATTTTAATTTCCCTAAGCTATAGGACCATAAGTGGCAGTGCCCTAGGCTCTGTTGCTTTGTTTTTTAGATGTTTCAGGAAACACCATACACTTCTCCAGAGTGTCTGTTGGCAATTTACATCCCGCCCATCAGCATAACAAGGCTCCCAGTTCTCCATGGCCTGTCCTGCCTTTCTGGATTTTACACTTTTTTCAGATGGCCCTTTTGACCGGGGAGAAGTGAGACTTCATTGTAGTGCAGATTTCATTTGCAAGTTTGCTTGGTTGGCCAAAAAGGGCGTATGCGTTTTTTCCTGAATATATTCAGGAAAAAACGCATACGCCCTTTTTGGCCAAGTGCATCATTGTGGACGTTCTGCCTCTTTTCCTATGCTTTCAATGCAATTCCAGTCTACCTCCTGAAATCGGTTTCCTGCAATTCTGCCCCGCTTTCAAGTCCTCTTGGCAGCCTTACTTCAGTCTATTTTTGGACGATAGCTGTCATTTATAACTCTGCAGGTTTGTGAATTACAGTGCCCCTGAGCTCCTTTCTTCAACTCGCTTTCTTGTGACCTGGCCGCAACACCGCAGGATGGCTTCAGGCCCTAATCTGGTTCTGGCACGGCACGCTGAGCCTTTGGTTAATTCCTCTTCCTGGTGGGAAATGAGAGTTAAATTTGCCCGTCCAGACACCTCCAGCTAGTCTCTCATTGGTTCTCGCTATTCCTGTTCATCTTCCGCAGAAATTGCAAACTGGGCCAAACAGGAGGTTAAAGGGACTGACTCTCCAAGTCGGGAGAGTGTTAGTAAAGCGTCTGGAATGTTGCACCCGAGTACCAGGGTACGAAAACTGAGACATATTTGAACACGTCTCCTGATCACATGGTTGATCATACTCTAGGTTCCACATGCATGTTTTAGCTGAAGGAAGAATACCTTAAACCTGGGTAGTTGAAACCCTTGTAATGGATACCATGCAATATGACTTCAAAGGGTCTTCATTTGCTCACCGAACCTCTCCAATCCTATCACTGCTGCGTTTATGCCCCTGTACACATGCTTGATTCTCTTTCGGAGACATAGCAATCCATAGGTTTTAAGATACTTACTAGTCAGGTACATTCTTAGGCGTTTAATATGCGGTGTTGAGTCCATTTCGTTGAGCAAGGAGTAGCTCTTGTCTATTCCATATTTGGCTTAAGGAACTTTATCTGTGCTCGTTTCAATCTCTGGTTTTATGCAGCACCCCAACTCACCTTTACCCTTAAGCAAGCATAAGTTGGTTTTCTAAATTTGAGACCCTGTTCTGTTCTGTAATTCAGTTCCTGTGTAGCCAAGTTTCCATTCCGTGTATTAGTGATGTCTTATGATGTTTCTTTTTCTGTGTGACTTATTTCAGTTAGAATCATCATACCTGAATCCACTCATTGTGCTGCTAAGGGCCTGATGACATAGATTTCATTGCTGAGTGATACTGCATTGTACGTAAGTACCACAAGTTCTTTATCCATTTTTCACTTTCTGTGATATTGCACTTGTACGGTAAACGAGGTTCTTGTAAACGGAGGCGTCCCAAACTTTGGGGTGGCTGTGTCTTTTTGATTTTAATTTCCCTAAGCTATAGGACCATAAGTGGCAGTGCCCTAGGCTCTGTTGCTTTGTTTTTTAGATGTTTCAGGAAACACCATACACTTCTCCTGAGTGTCTGTTGGCAATTTACATCCCGCCCATCAGCATAAGAAGGCTCCCAGTTCTCCATGGCCTGTCGTGCCTTTCTGGATTTTACACTTTTTTCAGATGGCCCTTTTGACCGGGGGGAAGGGAGACTTCATTGTAGTGCAGATTTCCTTTGCAAGCTTGCTTGGTTGGCCAAAAAGGGCGTATGCGTTTTTTCCTGAATATATTCAGGAAAAAACGCATACGCCCTTTTTGGCCAAGTGCATCATTGTCGAGTTTCTGATTCTCTTCATATGCTTTCAATGCAATTCCAGTCTACCTCCTGAAATCGGTTTCCTGCAATTCTTCCTTGCTTTCAATGCCTCTTCATAGCCTTACCTCAATATATTTTTTAAAAATAGTTGGCCTTTATAACTCTGCAGGTTTTTGAATTGCAGTGGCCCTTAGCTCCATTTTTTAGCTCTTATTTTTGTGGTCTTGCCCCATAACCACAGGATTCCTTGAAGCCCTATTTTTCTTCTGGGGCACCTTGCTGTGCCTTTGGTTAATTCTTCTTACTGATGTGATATTAGAGTGACATGTGCCCATTGAAACCGCTACAGCTAGTTTCTCAGTGGTTCCCCCTATTCCCATTCATCCTCTGCACTAACTGCAGACTGTGCGATACCAGAACTTAAAGGCATTGACTCCATGTGGGGATGTTGTTAGTAAAGCGGCTGGAATGTCGATCCGGAGCCCCAAGAGAGGAAAAATGAGGTGCGTTTTAGAAACCTTTCCCGATCATATGGTATACCAGTCGCTGGGTTTCCCAAGCATGGTTTAGCTGTAGGAAGATTCCCTTCAACCTGGAGTGTTGGGACCCTTGGACTGAGTAGCATGAAGTATTGCATTAAACTTTCGGCAGTTGCTCACCAAAGCTCACCAATCCTGTCAGCCCCAAGTGTCCAGCCTTATGTCTTATCCAGCTGTGGGTTTATATGTGGTCAATCCAGGTTGCATCACAGCCCCTGAGCGAATTTTGTAAGAATTTTTCTCTCTTTCATTGTTTCAGCGTTTTGTTTTTAAAATTTATTTCTATAATGGGGTTTAGCTCCTTTTCACTGCTGTGTTTGTGCCGCTCTGCACACACTTGATTCCCTTATGGAGATATATCAATACATGGGTTTTAAGATTCTTATTCCTCAGATATATTTCTCTGCGGTGTATAGGGTGTGTTGAGGCCTGTTCATTGAGCAAGGTGTAGATCTTGTCTAATACCTATTTGGTTTATTGAACGGTATCTGTGCTAATTTCAAACTCTGGTTTTATGCATCACCCCACCTCTCCTTTCCCCTTAAGCTGACATAAGTGTGTTTTCTAAATGTGAGACACTGTTCTGTTCTGTAATTCATTTCTTGTGCAGCCATATTTACCCTCCCTCTATAAGTGATATCTTATGATATGTTTCTTTTTCTGTTTGACTTATTTCAAGTAGTATTATCGGACCTAAATCCACTCTTTATCCTTCTACTAGCCTTATTACATTGATTTCATGGTGAAGAGATATTCCATTGTACATAAGTACCACATCTTCTTTATCCATTGTTCTCTTTCCTGGGATATTTAAGGTGTACTGAAGTTGAGGTTCTTGTAAACAGAGTAGCCCTAAACTGTGGTGTGCTTGTGTCTTGTTGATTTTTAGACTTCCCTAGATATACTCCCATGATTGGAAGTGTCCTATGCTCTGTAGCTCTGTTTTTTAGATGATTTAGGAACCACCATACACTTCTCCAGAGTGGCTCTCGGCAGTTCACACACTGCCCATCAGCGTATAAAGGCTCCCTGTTCTCCATGGCCTGTCCTGCATTTCTGGTTTTTACAATTTTTTAGGATGGCCCTTTTGACCGGTGGGAAGTGAGACTTCTTTGTTGTGCACATTTGCATTGCTTGCTTGCTTCGTTGCCCATAAAGTGCGTATGCGTTTTTTCCTGGATATAATCAGGAAAAAACGCATACGCCCTTTTGGGCCAACTGCATCATTGTCGAAATTCTGCCGCTTTTCATGTGCGTTAAAGACGAGTCCAATCTATCTCTTGAAATCTGTTTCTTGCAATTCTGTCTTGCATTCAGATCCTCTTCTTTGCCTTACCTCAACATATTTTTGGACGTTAGTTTTCATTTATAACTCTGCAGGTTTGTGAATTGCAGTGACCCTGAGCTCCATTTTTTAAGTTGCTCTTTTGTGAGCTGGCCTCAAACCCGCAGGATTGCTTCAGGCCCTATTTTGGCTCCGGCGAGGCAGGCTGAGCCTTTCTTTAATTCTTATTCTTAATGGGAAATTAGAGTGATATGTGCCCGTCCAAACCCCTACAACTCTTCTCTCATTGGTTCCCCCTCTTCCCGTTCATCCTCCTCACAATTTGCAAAATGTGTGAAACAGAAGTTTAAATGTGCTGATTCTCCAAGTGGGGAGATTCTAAGTAGCGTGGCTGGAATGGTGAACAGGAGCACCAGGAGAGGATAAATGAGGTGCATTTTAGACACATCTCCCGATCACATGGTGTACAGTCCTCTGGGTTTTCCATGCATGTTTTAGCTGTAGGAAGATCCCTTGAACCTGCAGATTTGGGACCCATTGAATGGGTACCAGGTAGTATTACTTTAAAGGGTGTGCATTTCCTCACCCAACCTCACATTTCTCTTAGCGCAAACAGTTTCCAGCCTTATGTCTCATCCTGCTGTGGGTCTAGATGTGTTCAATCCATGTTGCATCACCGTCCCTGAGGAAAAGTTGTAAGAGGTTTTCTCTGTCTCTCTGTCGTTTATTTTTTTCAATTTATTACTATATTGGTTACAGCTGATTTTCAAAGCTCTGTTTCTTGCTGCTGTACATCCACTTGATTCACGTACAGAGAGACATCAATAAATTCTTTTTCAGATTCTTACCAGTCGTATATATTCTTTTCTGGTGACTTGAGTGTGCTGAGTGCAGTTCTTTTAGCTACCGTGTAGGCCTTGTTGATTATCAGTTTGGTATTTGGAATGGTATCTTTGCTAATTTCAACCTCCTGGATGATGCCTCACCCCTCCCCACCTTTCCCGTTTAGCAGCCTTATGCGTGTTTTCTACATATTTGACTATGTTTTTGTTTTGTAATTTATTTCATGTGTAGCCATTTTGGATTCCACCTTTAAGTGATATCTTATGATATGTGTCTTTTTCTTTTTGAATTCTGTCACTTAGAATGATCATACGTAACTCCTCCGGAGTTGTTACAACTGGCCATATTTCATTGATTTCCAGGCTGAATAATATTCCACTCTACCTAAGTACCACACCTCTATCCATTTTTTCCCTCCAGAGACATTTAAGTTATATCCTAGTCGAGGATCTTTTAAACAGAGAGGGGGTAAACATTGGGGTGCCTGTGTCCTCTCGATTTTTGTTTTTCCCAAGATATACGCCCATGAGTGCAAGTGCCCTATGCTCTGTAGCTCATTTTTTAGATGCTTTAGTAAACACAATACACTTCTCCAGAATGGCCGTTGGCAATATACATTTCCACTATAAGTCTCACAGGGCTCCCTCTTCTCGTTGCCCTGTCCTGCATTTCTGTTGTTTATGCTTTATGAGGATGGCTCTTCTGACTGATGCGAAGTGATATCTTTTGTAGTATTGACTTCCAGTGCCCACCTGTTTGGTTGGCTAAAAAAGTGTATGCCCTTTTCTTGAATATATACAGAAAAGAACGCATACACCCTTTTTGGCCAACTGCAATGTTGGTAATGTTGGCAATGTTCAGCTCCTTTTCTTGTGCTTAATGGCGAGTCCTTTCTACCTCCTCAAATCCCTTTCCTGCCATTCTCCCTTGCTTACAAGTCCTTTTCTCTGACTTTCCTCAAGACATTTTTCAGTGATGGATATTTTCAACTCTGCAGTTTTGTGAATTTTACTGCCCCTGAGTTCCATTGTTCAACTCGTGTTTATGGGAACTGGCCACAAAGCAGCAGGATTTCCTCAAGCCCTATACTGTTTCCATGGGCAACCCTAGCCTTTGGTCAATTCGTCTTCCTGATTGGAAATTAGAGTGACATGTGCCTGTCTGAACACCTAGGACTTGTCTCTCATTGTTCCTCATCCTTCCGCTTCATCCTCTGGACAAATTCCAAACTGTACGCAACAGGATGTTGACAGTGCTGACATCTCCAAGTGGGGAGACTGTTAGTAAAGACGCTGGAGGGGTGAACCCGAGCACCAGGAGATGAGGAGATGAGATGCCTTTTCCAAACTCTTCCCGATCAGACGGTATACCATCCTCTGGGTGTGACAGACATGTTTTAGCAGTAGGAAGAGTCCCATTCATGTAAGGAGAACACCAGGGCTTTTTCAAAATCAGTGTCTCCCCGAAACCCAAACTGGGGAAGTTTTTAAGCTACGGCTACACATATGTTCATTAAGGGCCTTGGGAAGTAGGCAGAGTCCAAACTTTAGATGATTGAAGTCTTCAGGGTCAGAAGCACTCACCACCAGCTTCCCTTAGGCTACACTTTAACTGTCATTGATAGATGATGTCAATAAAAATATCTATTCTTTTTCAGATTATTTCCCCTTATAGGTTATTGCAAAATGTTGAGTGTAGTTCCCTGTGCTATACAGTAGTTCCTTGTTGATGATCTATTTTATACATAGCAGTGTGTATGTGTTCATTCCAAACTGTTAATTTATCCCTCCTCCCACCTTTCCCCTTTGGTAATAATAAATTATAAGATTTTATACTTCTCAGAAATGGGGGAGCTGAAAGAGAGGTATCATTTTCAATGGAAAAGCATTTAAAACAAGATTGAAGGTTTAACCAAGATTATTAGCTGTACATCCTTGGAAAGAAATCACTTCGTTTCTCTAATATTGACCTGACAAATAAGACAAACCTTTTCACTGAACTTGCTTATAAAAAGTGATGAAAATATCAAATGGAAGTGTTAAAAACATCTTATTTTACCCGAGCCTTATACACTGTTCTATGTTAACTACAGTTTGGCTCACACATCTGTTCATTGAGGTTACAATAGTCTCAATTTCTGTTACTGATCCTCCAGAGTGGACCCCAACAAGTGTCCCCCTGCCCAGTGTCATTGGGGCCAACAGATCGAGACTGAGTTTGGTTCACAAGCAAAGGAAACTTTATATTTTGATCAGAGAATGGAGAGGTGAGAGCATGCACTACCCCGTGGGCTGTGGGCTGGGCTGCTGTGTAGAGATCCTGTCAGAGTCAGTGGGAGGGAGGGAGGCGGCGGAGCTCTCGAGGGCCGGGTTGGCTGTAGCTCAGGCTCTATATCGTGGAGTCTGCACTGGGCCCCAGGAGCTGAGGTGTCGACCCAGCCATTCTGCACTAGGAAATCTGGTCTGAAGTGCCGGGTGTGGAACCTCTGCATGCGGGACCCTAGGAGCACGTGAAATTAGACAAAGCACAAAGGATAAAAAAGGTTAGACTTGACTTTATTGCCCAGATTCTATTTTTATCTCCCAGGGATTTTTAATGGGCTTTGCTGGGGACAAACCCCTCCTCTGCCTTTTGTCCCGTTCCTCATTCTTGGAGTGCTGAGGGTGCAGACCCTTCTTCTGTAACTGCTGAGTGCTGAGTTGGGAGCCCTCATACCCTGGGGCGAGGGTCAGAGCTTCTCCCCAGCAGCCTCCCGGTGACGTTGATTGTCCCCAGGACCCCTGCCTCCCTGCTCGTCCACCTGAGCACCAGCATTGGAAGTGTTATAGATTCTAATGACCTTTAAGGGTCCAGGAAAGAGATGTGCAGAGACGCTGTGGGGGCCGGTTTCACCCCGCCCCACATTTGTTCGGCCACCTTAGGCTGACCGTCTCTGCCAGCCTAGATGCTCTGACCAGTAGTCTGCGCTTTCTTCAATTAGGCCCCTGAATTAACGTACAAACAGCACCAGGTGTCAGAGCCCTGCCCGCTCAACTCCCAGACAGTCCAGGGTCAGTGGTGACCAAGGACCATGATGGCTACTGAGTCAACAGCCTTTTGAAGTAAACAGGAGTCCAGCCGGTCTTATTGGCCACCATCATCACGGTGTCTGTAGGCTTTTCTATGGTGACAGTGTGGTATACTGTTCCCCCGCCAAGATTATTAGCTCCCCTCTGGGTGCAGTAAGTCCTGCAAGCAGTAGTCTACTCTTTTGGGACACACTCTTGTTGTTTTATGAGAGAAACTCCAGGTCAAGTGATGTTCACACGAGTCGTCATGGTGCCCTGTTGCCCCCGGTTATCTCTCTGGATGTTGGAGTTGGAGGGCCTCCTCACTCGAGGTCGGTGTGCCCACGGAGCGAACCCTGCAACTTCAGGGCATGGTTGGTGGTTAGGATCACCACGTGGGGTCCTTTTCCCTTAGGAGGGAGGTGGCCTTTTGGGCTGCTGATTTCCAGGTTTTTAGATACCGCCAGTATCTTGGCCAGATGTGGCAGTGGGCCAAGCCCCTTAGTGACCGTAGTTTATCCTACCTGGATGGCATTCTTGCATTGTTCCATTTCAAGTGGTCCCAGTTTTTGCACTAATTCTCCAATGGCGATTCACCTTTCACCGGGAATGTAAAGGTCAAAGGGTTTAGCTAAATTAGGGAGTTCCAGGGCAAGGGTCTGAATTGACTGCTCTTTCCATTCTTGAAAGGCCACTTCTGGATTCTATTCAAAAGGATCATCATCTTTTCCTTTCAGTGTTTCATATAGAGGCCCAGCTAGTAGACTGTAGCTAGGGATCCAGAAGCAGCAAACCCTGGCCTCCCCAGGAACCCCTAAGCTGTCTTCTAGTTTTAGAAAGGGGTAAGGCTGAAAATGGTTTCTTCCCTTTCCTGGGATGGGCTTCTCTGACCTTCTGTGAGAATGAAGCCCAGGCAGGTCACCGCAGTCTGTGATATTTGAGCTTTTTCTTGGACAACTTCTATCCTTTATTGGCTTGGTAGTTCAGAGGCCTCCTTAGTAGGGCTGGTGATCAGAATGTCGTCTGCATATTGAAGGAGGGTTTCCTTTTCCAGAGGTAGAACTTTTAGGTCTTTAGCTAAGCTTTCCCCAAAGATGGTGTGGGAATTTTTGCACCCTTGGGGCCAGACGGCCCGGAAGTATTGTTTTAGTTGTATGTTGAGTCCTGCCACTCACAAGCCAAAATTTCTTGTGACTCTGGGACTAATGGAATACAAAAGAAGGCATCATTGAAGACTAATACAGAATACCATGTCCTGGTGGTTGGTAGAATGACCAGCAGGGTGTAGGAATTAGGAGCAACTGGAGGTATATCCTCGGTGGCTTCACTGACTGTCCTGACATCCTTTACCAGGTCCCCAGCAGCCCATGGGGCTCTCGTGGTCAGACCAATCCCAGAATATGGAGCTCACCTGGGCAGGTACCCCACCCCCACCCCAGCCCACGGGGCTCTCGTGGTCAGGCCCCTCCCAGGATACAGAGCTACCCTTGCAGGTACCGTGGCAGGGCTGGGCACACAGGAACCGTGCACATAGCCCTCATTGCAGAGCACCCCCAGCTCACCTGTCGCTCAGAGCTGACACAGAGCACCTCAGAGCAGGACTTGAACTAACAAACAGCAGCTGCGACAGGTCTGTGACCCTGGGCATCACTCCGTGAGGCCTCCCTCCACCTGGTCTTCCAGAGACTTCCACTGCACCCGGGGCACCAGGCCTCTGTCTCCAACCACCACCCACCCCTCCTCTCCCTGACTCCTGGGTTCCTCTCATTAGGAGAGGGTTTTCTTGAAGTTGTCTCCCACTCATGGGCCAGATAAAATGATTAGAAAACAAGCCAAAGCTGCAGCCCCTTGTCTATCCTGACTCTCAGGAGCCCACACCTGTTCCTTGGACCTGGCCGGTTCAGCAAGTTCCATTTTCTGCAACTGTGAGCCCCTGAGGGGTGATGATTGGCTGACCTGGGCAGCCTTACCGTGCCGGCCAGCCCTCCCCAGGTGTGCCTGGGTTGAGATCAATATAAATACCACTCCAGGCAGCAAGAGCCCCTGCAGCCGTGCCTGACGCCATTTTCTCTGCCCTGTCAGCAGTCTCGGGGCTGGGCTGGTGGGAGGGAGTGAGAGGCCACGGCTTTGTGGGTGGCCCAGTGTGAGTGGGGCTCTGCTGGACTTTCTGCAGCAGTTGCCAGGCTGCCACCTGCTAAAGAAGAGGATGTGTCACCCATACCTGCTGCTGGAATTTCTCCCTGGGCAGAGGTGAGGAAGGAAAAAAGCAGTGGGGGCAGGGACAGGACGGGTATCTCAGGCAGGGAAATGGAAATCTTCCAGAAGAGCACCCAGGGCCAGGACCATCCTGGCTGGCCTGCAGGCACCAAGTCGGCCGGCATGCTGTCACTCGTGTGGCTCTATGGCCCTTCCTCTAGGCTTTCAAGTCCTTGTATATATTCAGGTGTTTTACCTGGGACGGGTGGGAATAGTTCAGCAGCAACTGGCCTGGGGCTCAGCTCACGTTTACTCACAGATGCCTCGGCACGGTGCCCCAGCTTTGCAATGAGGACGCTTGTTGCGTGGGGGCTGCTGGCTGAATGGGAGACGATTCCCCACCACTGACCAACTTCAGAATTGTTTACAACTGGAGCAAGTGCCCTGATACGGTTTTCCTCTGTGTAACTGGTGGGTTCTGTGTTTTTTTTCTCTTTTTCGTTTTTGGTTCAAGGTAGATTTTATTCCTCTTTTTTGTATTTACAGATATAAGCATGGAAATAATTTACTCATATAAATACATGTATGTGCAGGGAATAATTGTTTTTTCTGTTTTATTTTTTAAATTTTACTTCTTTTTAATTTTGAATTTTATTTTATATTTTTATACAGCAGGTTCTTATTGGTTATCTATTTTATACATATAAATGTATACATGCCAATCCCAGTCTCTCAACTCCTCCCACCACCACCCCCCCAACAGCTTTCCCCCCTTGTTGTCCATACGTTTGTTGTCTACATCTGTTGCTCTATTTATGCCTTGCAAAATGGTTAATCTGTACAGTTTTTCTAGGTTCCACATATATGCATGAATATACAAGATTTGTTTTTCTCTTTCTGACTTACTTCACTCTGTATGACAGTCTCTAGATCCATCGACGTCTCTACAAATGACCCAATTTCATTCCTTTTCATGGCTTAGTAATATTCCATTTTATATATGTACCACAGCTTTATGCATTCGTCTGTCTGTGGGCATTTAGGTTGCTTCCATTACCTCGATATTGTAAATAGTGATGCAATGAACATTGCGGTGAATGACTCTTTTTGATTTATGGTTTTGTCTGGGTATATGTCCAGTACTGGGATTGCTGTATCATATGGTAATTCTATTGTTAGTTTCTTAAGAAATTCCATATTGTTCTCCATAATGACTGTATCAATTTATATTCCCAACAATAGTGGAAGAGGGTTCCTTTTCTCCACACCCTTTCCAGCATTTTTTGTTTGTAGATTTTCAATGATGCCTATTCTACCAGGTGTGAGGTGATACCTCATTGTTGAATCCATTTCGTTGAGCAAGGGGTGGCTCTTGTCTATTACATATTTGGCTTATGGAACGGTATCTGTGCTAATTTCAAACTCTGCTTTTATGCAGCACCCCAACTCACCTTCCCCCTTAAGCAGGCATAAGTTGGTTTTCTAAACTTGAGACCCTGTTCTGTTTTGTAATTCAGTTCATGTGTAGCCAAGTTCACATTCCGTGTATTAGTGATACCTTATGATGTTTCTTTTTCTGTGTGACTTATTTCACTTAGAATCATCGTGCCTCAATCCACTCATTATGCTGGTACGGGCCTGGTGACATAGATTTCATTGCTGAGTGGTATTCTGTTGTACAGAAGTACCGCAACTTCTTTATCCATTATTTGCTCTCTGGGATATTTAACTTGTGCCGTAGAAGAGATTCCTGTAAAAAGAGCCGTCCCAAATTTTGGGGTTGCTGTGTCTTTTTGATATTAATTTCCCTAAGCTATAGGACCATAAGTGGAAGTGCCCTAGGCTCTGTTGCTTTGTTTTTTAGATGTTTCAGGAAACACCATACACTTCTCCTGAGTGTCTGTTGGCAATTTACATCCCGCCCATCAGCATAACAAGGCTCCCAGTTCTCCAAGGCCTGTCCTGCCTTTCTGGATTTTACACTTTTTTCAGATGGCCCTTTTGACCGGGGGGAAGTGAGACTTCATTGTAGTGCAGATTTCCTTTGCAAGCTTGCTTGGTTGGCCAAAAAGGGCGTATGCGTTTTTTCCTGAATATATTCAGGAAAAAACGCATACGCCCTTTTGGCAAAGTGCATCATTGTGGACGTTCTGCCTCTTTTCCTACGCTTTCAATGCAATTCCAGTCTACCTCCTGAAATCGGTATCCTGCAATTCTGCCCCGCTTTCAAGTCCTCTTGGAAGCCTTACTTCAGTCTATTTTTGGACGATAGCTGTCATTTATAACTCTGCAGGTTTGTGAATTACAGAGACCCTGAGCTCCTTTCTTCAACTCGCTTTCTCTTCAGCTGGCCGCAACACCGCAGGATGGCTTCAGGCCCTAAACTGGTTCCGGCATGGCACGCTGAGCCTTTGGTTATTTCCTCTTCTTGGTGGGAAATGAGAGTTAAATTTGCCCGTCCAGACACCTCCAGCTAGCCTCTCATTGGTTCTCGCTATTCCTGTTCATCTTCCGCAGAAATTGCAAACTGGGCCAAACAGGATGTTAAAGGCGCTGACTCTCCAAGTTGGGAGAGTGTTAGTAAAGGGTCTGGAATGTTGCACCCGAGTACCAGGGGAGGAAAACTGAGACATATTTGAACACGTCTCCCGTTCACACGGTTGATCATACTCTGGGTTCCACATGCATGTTTTAGCTGAAGGAAGAATACCTTAAACCTGGAGAGTTGAGACCCGTGGAATGGGTTCCATGCAATATGACTTCAAAGGGTCTTCATTTGCTCACCGAACCTCTCCAATCCTATCACTGCTGCGTTTATGCCCCTGTACACACGATTGATTCTCTTTCGGAGACATAGCAATCCATAGGTTTTAAGATACTTACTAGTCAGGTACATTCTTAGGCGTTTAACATGCGGTGTTGAGTCCATTTCGTTGAGCAAGGAGTAGCTCTTGTCTATTCCATATTTGGCTTAAGGAACTTTATCTGTGCTAATTTCAATCTCTGGTTTTATGCAGCACCACAACTCACCTTCCCCCTTAAGCAAGCGTAAGTTGGTTTTCTAAACTTGAGACACTGTTCTGTTTTGTAATTCAGTTCATGTGTAGCCAAGTTCACATTCTGTGTATTAGTGATACCTTATGATGTTTCTTTTCTGTGTGACTTATTTCAGTTCGAATCATCATACCTGAATCCACTCATTATGCTGCTACTGGCCTGATGACATAGATTTCATTGCTGAGTGATATTGCATTGTACGTAAGTACCACAAGTTCTTTATCCATTTTTCACTTTCTGCGATATTGAACTTGTACCATAAACGAGGTTCTTGTAAACAGAGCCGTCCCAAACTTTGGGGTGGCTGTGTCTTCTTGATTTTAATTTCCCTAAGCTATAGGACCATAAGTGGAAGTGCCCTAGGTTCTGTTGCTTTGTTTTTTAGATGTTTCAGGAAACACCATACACTTCTCCAGAGTGGCTGTTGGCAATTTACATCCCGCCCATCAGCATAAGAAGGCTCCCAGTTCTCCATGGCCTGTCGTGCCTTTATGGATTTTACACTTTTTTCAGATGGCCCTTTTGACCGGGTGGAAGTGAGACTTCATTGTAGTGCAGATTTCCTTTGCAAGCTTGCTTGGTTGGCCAAAAAGGGCGTATGCGTTTTTTCCTGAATATATTCAGGAAAAAACGCATACGCCCTTTTTGGCCAAGTGCATCATTGTCGAGTTTCTGACTCTCTTCATATGCTTTCAATGCAATTCCAGTCTACCTCCTGAAATCGGTTTCCTGCAATTCTGCCCCGCTTTCAAGTCCTCTTGGCAGCCTTACTTCAGTCTATTTTTGGACGATAGCTGTCATTTATAACTCTGCAGGTTTGTGAATTACAGTGCCCCTGAGCTCCTTTCTTCAACTCGCTTTCTTGTGACCTGGCCGCAACACCGCAGGATGGCTTCAGGCCCTAATCTGGTTCCGGCCCGGCATGGTGAGCCTTTGGTTAATTCCTCTTCCTGGTGGGAAATGAGAGTTAAATTTGCCCATTCAGATACCTGCAGCTAGCCTCTCATTGGTTCTCGCTATTCCTGTTCATCTTCCGCAGAAATTGCAAACTGGGCCAAACAGGAGGTTAAAGGCACTGACTCTCCAAGTCGGGAGAGTGTTAGTAAAGCGTCTGGAATGTTGCACCCGAGTACCAGGGGAGGAAAACTGAGACATATTTGAACACGTCTCCCGTTCACATGGTTGATCATACTCTAGGTTCCACATGCATGTTTTAGCTGAAGGAAGAATACCTTAAACCTGGGTAGTTGAAACCCTTGTAATGGATACCATGCAATATGACTTCAAAGGGTCTTCATTTGCTCACCGAACCTCTCCAATCCTATCACTGCTGCGTTTATGCCCCTGTACACATGCTTGATTCTCTTTCGGAGACATAGCAATCCATAGGTTTTAAGATACTTACTAGTCAGGTACATTCTTAGGCGTTTAATATGCGGTGTTGAGTCCATTTCGTTGAGCAAGGAGTAGCTCTTGTCTATTCCATATTTGGCTTAAGGAACTTTATCTGTGCTCATTTCAATCTCTGGTTTTATGCAGCACCCCAACTCACCTTTACCCTTAAGCAAGCATAAGTTGGTTTTCTAAATTTGAGACCCTGTTCTGTTTTGGAATGCAGTTCCTGTGTAGCCAAGTTTACATTCCGTGTATTAGTGATATCTTATGATGTTTGTTTTTCTGTGTGACTTATTTCAGTTAGAATCATCATACCTGAATCCACTCATTATGCTGCTACGGGCCTGATGACATAGATTTCATTGCTGAGTGATACTGCATTGTACGTAAGTACCACAAGTTCTTTATCCATTTTTCTCTTTCTGTGATATTGCACTTGTACGATAAACGAGGTTCTTGTAAACGGAGGCGTCCCAAACTTTGGGGTGGCTGTGTCTTTTTGATTTTAATTTCCCTAAGCTATAGGACCATAAGTGGAAGTGCCCTAGGCTCTGTTGCTTTGTTTTTTAGATGTTTCAGGAAACACCATACACTTCTCCTGAGTGTCTGTTGGCAATTTACATCCCGCCCATCAGCATAACAAGGCTCCCAGTTCTCCATGGCCTGTCCTGCCTTTCTGGATTTTACACTTTTTTCAGATGGCCCTTTTGACCGGGGAGAAGTGAGACTTCATTGTAGTGCAGATTTCATTTGCAAGTTTGCTTGGTTGGCCAAAAAGGGCGTATGCGTTTTTTCCTGAATATATTCAGGAAAAAACGCATACGCCCTTTTTGGCCAAGTGCATCATTGTGGACGTTCTGCCTCTTTTCCTATGCTTTCAATGCAATTCCAGTCTACCTCCTGAAATCGGTTTCCTGCAATTCTGCCCCGCTTTCAAGTCCTCTTGGCAGCCTTACTTCAGTCTATTTTTGGACGATAGCTGTCATTTATAACTCTGCATGTTTGTGAATTACAGTGCCCCTGAGCTCCTTTCTTCAACTCGCTTTCTTGTGACCTGGCCGCAACACCGCAGGATGGCTTCAGGCCCTAATCTGGTTCTGGCACGGCACGCTGAGCCTTTGGTTAATTCCTCTTCCTGGTGGGAAATGAGAGTTAAATTTGCCCGTCCAGACACCTCCAGCTAGTCTCTCATTGGTTCTCGCTATTCCTGTTCATCTTCCGCAGAAATTGCAAACTGGGCCAAACAGGAGGTTAAAGGGACTGACTCTCCAAGTCGGGAGAGTGTTAGTAAAGCGTCTGGAATGTTGCACCCGAGTACCAGGGTACGAAAACTGAGACATATTTGAACACGTCTCCTGATCACATGGTTGATCATACTCTAGGTTCCACATGCATGTTTTAGCTGAAGGAAGAATACCTTAAACCTGGGTAGTTGAAACCCTTGTAATGGATACCATGCAATATGACTTCAAAGGGTCTTCATTTGCTCACCGAACCTCTCCAATCCTATCACTGCTGCGTTTATGCCCCTGTACACATGCTTGATTCTCTTTCGGAGACATAGCAATCCATAGGTTTTAAGATACTTACTAGTCAGGTACATTCTTAGGCGTTTAATATGCGGTGTTGAGTCCATTTCGTTGAGCAAGGAGTAGCTCTTGTCTATTCCATATTTGACTTAAGGAACTTTATCTGTGCTCATTTCAATCTCTGGTTTTATGCAGCACCCCAACTCACCTTTACCCTTAAGCAAGCATAAGTTGGTTTTCTAAATTTGAGACCCTGTTCTGTTCTGTAATTCAGTTCCTGTGTAGCCAAGTTTCCATTCCGTGTATTAGTGATGTCTTATGATGTTTCTTTTTCTGTGTGACTTATTTCAGTTAGAATCATCATACCTGAATCCACTCATTGTGCTGCTAAGGGCCTGATGACATAGATTTCATTGCTGAGTGATACTGCATTGTACGTAAGTACCACAAGTTCTTTATCCATTTTTCACTTTCTGTGATATTGCACTTGTACGGTAAACGAGGTTCTTGTAAACGGAGGCGTCCCAAACTTTGGGGTGGCTGTGTCTTTTTGATTTTAATTTCCCTAAGCTATAGGACCATAAGTGGCAGTGCCCTAGGCTCTGTTGCTTTGTTTTTTAGATGTTTCAGGAAACACCATACACTTCTCCTGAGTGTCTGTTGGCAATTTACATCCCGCCCATCAGCATAACAAGGCTCCCAGTTCTCCATGGCCTGTCCTGCCTTTCTGGATTTTACACTTTTTTCAGATGGCCCTTTTGACCGGGGAGAAGTGAGACTTCATTGTAGTGCAGATTTCATTTGCAAGTTTGCTTGGTTGGCCAAAAAGGGCGTATGCGTTTTTTCCTGAATATATTCAGGAAAAAACGCATACGCCCTTTTTGGCCAAGTGCATCATTGTGGACGTTCTGCCTCTTTTCCTATGCTTTCAATGCAATTCCAGTCTACCTCCTGAAATCGGTTTCCTGCAATTCTGCCCCGCTTTCAAGTCCTCTTGGCAGCCTTACTTCAGTCTATTTTTGGACGATAGCTGTCATTTATAACTCTGCAGGTTTGTGAATTACAGTGCCCCTGAGCTCCTTTCTTCAACTCGCTTTCTTGTGACCTGGCCGCAACACCGCAGGATGGCTTCAGGCCCTAATCTGGTTCTGGCACGGCACGCTGAGCCTTTGGTTAATTCCTCTTCCTGGTGGGAAATGAGAGTTAAATTTGCCCGTCCAGACACCTCCAGCTAGTCTCTCATTGGTTCTCGCTATTCCTGTTCATCTTCCGCAGAAATTGCAAACTGGGCCAAACAGGAGGTTAAAGGGACTGACTCTCCAAGTCGGGAGAGTGTTAGTAAAGCGTCTGGAATGTTGCACCCGAGTACCAGGGTACGAAAACTGAGACATATTTGAACACGTCTCCTGATCACATGGTTGATCATACTCTAGGTTCCACATGCATGTTTTAGCTGAAGGAAGAATACCTTAAACCTGGGTAGTTGAAACCCTTGTAATGGATACCATGCAATATGACTTCAAAGGGTCTTCATTTGCTCACCGAACCTCTCCAATCCTATCACTGCTGCGTTTATGCCCCTGTACACATGCTTGATTCTCTTTCGGAGACATAGCAATCCATAGGTTTTAAGATACTTACTAGTCAGGTACATTCTTAGGCGTTTAATATGCGGTGTTGAGTCCATTTCGTTGAGCAAGGAGTAGCTCTTGTCTATTCCATATTTGGCTTAAGGAACTTTATCTGTGCTCATTTCAATCTCTGGTTTTATGCAGCACCCCAACTCACCTTTACCCTTAAGCAAGCATAAGTTGGTTTTCTAAATTTGAGACCCTGTTCTGTTCTGTAATTCAGTTCCTGTGTAGCCAAGTTTCCATTCCGTGTATTAGTGATGTCTTATGATGTTTCTTTTTCTGTGTGACTTATTTCAGTTAGAATCATCATACCTGAATCCACTCATTGTGCTGCTAAGGGCCTGATGACATAGATTTCATTGCTGAGTGATACTGCATTGTACGTAAGTACCACAAGTTCTTTATCCATTTTTCACTTTCTGTGATATTGCACTTGTACGGTAAACGAGGTTCTTGTAAACGGAGGCGTCCCAAACTTTGGGGTGGCTGTGTCTTTTTGATTTTAATTTCCCTAAGCTATAGGACCATAAGTGGCAGTGCCCTAGGCTCTGTTGCTTTGTTTTTTAGATGTTTCAGGAAACACCATACACTTCTCCTGAGTGTCTGTTGGCAATTTACATCCCGCCCATCAGCATAACAAGGCTCCCAGTTCTCCATGGCCTGTCCTGCCTTTCTGGATTTTACACTTTTTTCAGATGGCCCTTTTGACCGGGGGGAAGGGAGACTTCATTGTAGTGCAGATTTCCTTTGCAAGCTTGCTTGGTTGGCCAAAAAGGGCGTATGCGTTTTTTCCTGAATATATTCAGGAAAAAACGCATACGCCCTTTTTGGCCAAGTGCATCATTGTCGAGTTTCTGACTCTCTTCATATGCTTTCAATGCAATTCCAGTCTACCTCCTGAAATCGGTTTCCTGCAATTCTTCCTTGCTTTCAATGCCTCTTCATAGCCTTACCTGAATATATTTTTTAAAAATAGTTGGCCTTTATAACTCTGCAGGTTTTTGAATTGCAGTGGCCCTTAGCTCCATTTTTTAGCTCTTATTTTTGTGGTCTTGCCCCATAACCACAGGATTCCTTGAAGCCCTATTTTTCTTCTGGGGCACCTTGCTGTGCCTTTGGTTAATTCTTCTTACTGATGTGATATTAGAGTGACATGTGCCCATTGAAACCGCTACAGCTAGTTTCTCAGTGGTTCCCCCTATTCCCATTCATCCTCTGCACTAACTGCAGACTGTGCGATACCAGAACTTAAAGGCATTGACTCCATGTGGGGATGTTGTTAGTAAAGCGGCTGGAATGTCGATCTGGAGCCCCAAGAGAGGAAAAATGAGGTGCGTTTTAGAAACCTTTCCCGATCATATGGTATACCAGTCGCTGGGTTTCCCAAGCATGGTTTAGCTGTAGGAAGATTCCCTTCAACCTGGAGTGTTGGGACCCTTGGACTGAGTAGCATGAAGTATTGCATTAAACTTTCGGCAGTTGCTCACCAAAGCTCACCAATCCTGTCAGCCCCAAGTGTCCAGCCTTATGTCTTATCCAGCTGTGGGTTTATATGTGGTCAATCCAGGTTGTATCACAGCCCCTGAGTGAATTTTGTAAGAATTTTTCTCTCTTTCATTGTTTCAGCGTTTTGTTTTTAAAATTTATTTCTATAATGGGGTTTAGCTCCTTTTCACTGCTGTGTTTGTGCCGCTCTGCACACACTTGATTCCCTTATGGAGATATATCAATACATGGGTTTTAAGATTCTTATTCCTCAGATATATTTCTCTGCGGTGTATAGGGTGTGTTGAGGCCTGTTCATTGAGCAAGGTGTAGATCTTGTCTAATACCTATTTGGTTTATTGAACGGTATCTGTGCTAATTTCAAACTCTGGTTTTATGCATCACCCCACCTCTCCTTTCCCCTTAAGCTGACATAAGTGTGTTTTCTAAATGTGAGACACTGTTCTGTTCTGTAATTCATTTCTTGTGCAGCCATATTTACCCTCCCTCTATAAGTGATATCTTATGATATGTTTCTTTTTCTGTTTGACTTATTTCAAGTAGTATTATCGGACCTAAATCCACTCTTTATCCTTCTACTAGCCTTATTACATTGATTTCATGGTGAAGAGATATTCCATTGTACATAAGTACCACATCTTCTTTATCCATTGTTCTCTTTCCTGGGATATTTAAGGTGTACTGAAGTTGAGGTTCTTGTAAACAGAGTAGCCCTAAACTGTGGTGTGCTTGTGTCTTGTTGATTTTTAGACTTCCCTAGATATACTCCCATGATTGGAAGTGTCCTATGCTCTGTAGCTCTGTTTTTTAGATGATTTAGGAACCACCATACACTTCTCCAGAGTGGCTCTCGGCAGTTCACACACTGCCCATCAGCGTATAAAGGCTCCCTGTTCTCCATGGCCTGTCCTGCATTTCTGGTTTTTACAATTTTTTAGGATGGCCCTTTTGACCGGTGGGAAGTGAGACTTCTTTGTTGTGCACATTTGCATTGCTTGCTTGCTTCGTTGCCCATAAAGTGCGTATGCGTTTTTTCCTGGATATAATCAGGAAAAAACGCATACGCCCTTTTGGGCCAACTGCATCATTGTCGAAATTCTGCCGCTTTTCATGTGCGTTAAAGACGAGTCCAATCTATCTCTTGAAATCTGTTTCTTGCAATTCTGTCTTGCATTCAGATCCTCTTCTTTGCCTTACCTCAACATATTTTTGGACGTTAGTTTTCATTTATAACTCTGCAGGTTTGTGAATTGCAGTGACCCTGAGCTCCATTTTTTAAGTTGCTCTTTTGTGAGCTGGCCTCAAACCCGCAGGATTGCTTCAGGCCCTATTTTGGCTCCGGCGAGGCAGGCTGAGCCTTTCTTTAATTCTTATTCTTAATGGGAAATTAGAGTGATATGTGCCCGTCCAAACCCCTACAACTCTTCTCTCATTGGTTCCCCCTCTTCCCGTTCATCCTCCTCACAATTTGCAAAATGTGTGAAACAGAAGTTTAAATGTGCTGATTCTCCAAGTGGGGAGATTCTAAGTAGCGTGGCTGGAATGGTGAACAGGAGCACCAGGAGAGGATAAATGAGGTGCATTTTAGACACATCTCCCGATCACATGGTGTACAGTCCTCTGGGTTTTCCATGCATGTTTTAGCTGTAGGAAGATCCCTTGAACCTGCAGATTTGGGACCCATTGAATGGGTACCAGGTAGTATTACTTTAAAGGGTGTGCATTTCCTCACCCAACCTCACATTTCTCTTAGCGCAAACAGTTTCCAGCCTTATGTCTCATCCTGCTGTGGGTCTAGATGTGTTCAATCCATGTTGCATCACCGTCCCTGAGGAAAAGTTGTAAGAGGTTTTCTCTGTCTCTCTGTCGTTTATTTTTTTCAATTTATTACTATATTGGTTACAGCTGATTTTCAAAGCTCTGTTTCTTGCTGCTGTACATCCACTTGATTCACGTACAGAGAGACATCAATAAATTCTTTTTCAGATTCTTACCAGTCGTATATATTCTTTTCTGGTGACTTGAGTGTGCTGAGTGCAGTTCTTTTAGCTACCGTGTAGGCCTTGTTGATTATCAGTTTGGTATTTGGAATGGTATCTTTGCTAATTTCAACCTCCTGGATGATGCCTCACCCCTCCCCACCTTTCCCGTTTAGCAGCCTTATGCGTGTTTTCTACATATTTGACTATGTTTTTGTTTTGTAATTTATTTCATGTGTAGCCATTTTGGATTCCACCTTTAAGTGATATCTTATGATATGTGTCTTTTTCTTTTTGAATTCTGTCACTTAGAATGATCATACGTAACTCCTCCGGAGTTGTTACAACTGGCCATATTTCATTGATTTCCAGGCTGAATAATATTCCACTCTACCTAAGTACCACACCTCTATCCATTTTTTCCCTCCAGAGACATTTAAGTTATATCCTAGTCGAGGATCTTTTAAACAGAGAGGGGGTAAACATTGGGGTGCCTGTGTCCTCTCGATTTTTGTTTTTCCCAAGATATACGCCCATGAGTGCAAGTGCCCTATGCTCTGTAGCTCATTTTTTAGATGCTTTAGTAAACACAATACACTTCTCCAGAATGGCCGTTGGCAATATACATTTCCACTATAAGTCTCACAGGGCTCCCTCTTCTCGTTGCCCTGTCCTGCATTTCTGTTGTTTATGCTTTATGAGGATGGCTCTTCTGACTGATGCGAAGTGATATCTTTTGTAGTATTGACTTCCAGTGCCCACCTGTTTGGTTGGCTAAAAAAGTGTATGCCCTTTTCTTGAATATATACAGAAAAGAACGCATACACCCTTTTTGGCCAACTGCAATGTTGGTAATGTTGGCAATGTTCAGCTCCTTTTCTTGTGCTTAATGGCGAGTCCTTTCTACCTCCTCAAATCCCTTTCCTGCCATTCTCCCTTGCTTACAAGTCCTTTTCTCTGACTTTCCTCAAGACATTTTTCAGTGATGGATATTTTCAACTCTGCAGTTTTGTGAATTTTACTGCCCCTGAGTTCCATTGTTCAACTCGTGTTTATGGGAACTGGCCACAAAGCAGCAGGATTTCCTCAAGCCCTATACTGTTTCCATGGGCAACCCTAGCCTTTGGTCAATTCGTCTTCCTGATTGGAAATTAGAGTGACATGTGCCTGTCTGAACACCTAGGACTTGTCTCTCATTGTTCCTCATCCTTCTGCTTCATCCTCTGGACAAATTCCAAACTGTACGCAACAGGATGTTGACAGTGCTGACATCTCCAAGTGGGGAGACTGTTAGTAAAGACGCTGGAGGGGTGAACCCGAGCACCAGGAGATGAGGAGATGAGATGCCTTTTCCAAACTCTTCCCGATCAGACGGTATACCATCCTCTGGGTGTGACAGACATGTTTTAGCAGTAGGAAGAGTCCCATTCATGTAAGGAGAACACCAGGGCTTTTTCAAAATCAGTGTCTCCCCGAAACCCAAACTGGGGAATTTTTTAAGCTACAGCTACACATATGTTCATTAAGGGCCTTGGGAAGTAGGCAGAGTCCAAACTTTAGATGATTGAAGTCTTCAGGGTCAGAAGCACTCACCACCAGCTTCCCTTAGGCTACATTTTAACTGTCATTGATAGATGATGTCAATAAAAATATCTATTCTTTTTCAGATTATTTCCCCTTATAGGTTATTGCAAAATGTTGAGTGTAGTTCCCTGTGCTATACAGTAGTTCCTTGTTGATGATCTATTTTATACATAGCAGTGTGTATGTGTTCATTCCAAACTGTTAATTTATCCCTCCTCCCACCTTTCCCCTTTGGTAATAATAAATTATAAGATTTTATACTTCTCAGAAATGGGGGAGCTGAAAGAGAGGTATCATTTTCAATGGAAAAGCATTTAAAACAAGATTGAAGGTTTAACCAAGATTATTAGCTGTACATCCTTGGAAAGAAATCACTTCGTTTCTCTAATATTGACCTGACAAATAAGACAAACCTTTTCACTGAACTTGCTTATAAAAAGTGATGGAAATATCAAATGGAAGTGTTAAAAACATCTTATTTTACCCGAGCCTTATACACTGTTCTATGTTAACTACAGTTTGGCTCACACATCTGTTCATTGAGGTTACAATAGTCTCAATTTCTGTTACTGATCCTCCAGAGTGGACCCCAACAAGTGTCCCCCTGCCCAGTGTCATTGGGGCCAACAGATCGAGACTGAGTTTGGTTCACAAGCAAAGGAAACTTTATATTTTGATCAGAGAATGGAGAGGTGAGAGCATGCACTACCCCGTGGGCTGTGGGCTGGGCTGCTGTGTAGAGATCCTGTCAGAGTCAGTGGGAGGGAGGGAGGCGGCGGAGCTCTCGAGGGCCGGGTTGGCTGTAGCTCAGGCTCTATATCGTGGAGTCTGCACTGGGCCCCAGGAGCTGAGGTGTCGACCCAGCCATTCTGCACTAGGAAATCTGGTCTGAAGTGCCGGGTGTGGAACCTCTGCATGCGGGACCCTAGGAGCACGTGAAATTAGACAAAGCACAAAGGATAAAAAAGGTTAGACTTGACTTTATTGCCCAGATTCTATTTTTATCTCCCAGGGATTTTTAATGGGCTTTGCTGGGGACAAACCCCTCCTCTGCCTTTTGTCCCGTTCCTCATTCTTGGAGTGCTGAGGGTGCAGACCCTTCTTCTGTAACTGCTGAGTGCTGAGTTGGGAGCCCTCATACCCTGGGGCGAGGGTCAGAGCTTCTCCCCAGCAGCCTCCCGGTGACGTTGATTGTCCCCAGGACCCCTGCCTCCCTGCTCGTCCACCTGAGCACCAGCATTGGAAGTGTTATAGATTCTAATGACCTTTAAGGGTCCAGGAAAGAGATGTGCAGAGACGCTGTGGGGGCCGGTTTCACCCCGCCCCACATTTGTTCGGCCACCTTAGGCTGACCGTCTCTGCCAGCCTAGATGCTCTGACCAGTAGTCTGCGCTTTCTTCAATTAGGCCCCTGAATTAACGTACAAACAGCACCAGGTGTCAGAGCCCTGCCCGCTCAACTCCCAGACAGTCCAGGGTCAGTGGTGACCAAGGACCATGATGGCTACTGAGTCAACAGCCTTTTGAAGTAAACAGGAGTCCAGCCGGTCTTATTGGCCACCATCATCACGGTGTCTGTAGGCTTTTCTATGGTGACAGTGTGGTATACTGTTCCCCCACCAAGATTATTAGCTCCCCTCTGGGTGCAGTAAGTCCTGCAAGCAGTAGTCTACTCTTTTGGGACACACTCTTGTTGTTTTATGAGAGAAACTCCAGGTCAAGTGATGTTCACACGAGTCATCATGGTGCCCTGTTGCCCCCGGTTATCTCTCTGGATGTTGGAGTTGGAGGGCCTCCTCACTCGAGGTCGGTGTGCCCACGGAGCGAACCCTGCAACTTCAGGGCATGGTTGGTGGTTAGGATCACCACGTGGGGTCCTTTTCCCTTAGGAGGGAGGTGGCCTTTTGGGCTGCTGATTTCCAGGTTTTTAGATACCGCCAGTATCTTGGCCAGATGTGGCAGTGGGCCAAGCCCCTTAGTGACCGTAGTTTATCCTACCTGGATGGCATTCTTGCATTGTTCCATTTCAAGTGGTCCCAGTTTTTGCACTAATTCTCCAATGGCGATTCACCTTTCACCGGGAATGTAAAGGTCAAAGGGTTTAGCTAAATTAGGGAGTTCCAGGGCAAGGGTCTGAATTGACTGCTCTTTCCATTCTTGAAAGGCCACTTCTGGATTCTATTCAAAAGGATCATCATCTTTTCCTTTCAGTGTTTCATATAGAGGCCCAGCTAGTAGACTGTAGCTAGGGATCCAGAAGCAGCAAACCCTGGCCTCCCCAGGAACCCCTAAGCTGTCTTCTAGTTTTAGAAAGGGGTAAGGCTGAAAATGGTTTCTTCCCTTTCCTGGGATGGGCTTCTCTGACCTTCTGTGAGAATGAAGCCCAGGCAGGTCACCGCAGTCTGTGATATTTGAGCTTTTTCTTGGACAACTTCTATCCTTTATTGGCTTGGTAGTTCAGAGGCCTCCTTAGTAGGGCTGGTGATCAGAATGTCGTCTGCATATTGAAGGAGGGTTTCCTTTTCCAGAGGTAGAACTTTTAGGTCTTTAGCTAAGCTTTCCCCAAAGATGGTGTGGGAATTTTTGCACCCTTGGGGCCAGACGGCCCGGAAGTATTGTTTTAGTTGTATGTTGAGTCCTGCCACTCACAAGCCAAAATTTCTTGTGACTCTGGGACTAATGGAATACAAAAGAAGGCATCATTGAAGACTAATACAGAATACCATGTCCTGGTGGTTGGTAGAATGACCAGCAGGGTGTAGGAATTAGGAGCAACTGGAGGTATATCCTCGGTGGCTTCACTGACTGTCCTGACATCCTTTACCAGGTCCCCAGCAGCCCATGGGGCTCTCGTGGTCAGACCAATCCCAGAATATGGAGCTCACCTGGGCAGGTACCCCACCCCCACCCCAGCCCACGGGGCTCTCGTGGTCAGGCCCCTCCCAGGATACAGAGCTACCCTTGCAGGTACCGTGGCAGGGCTGGGCACACAGGAACCGTGCACATAGCCCTCATTGCAGAGCACCCCCAGCTCACCTGTCGCTCAGAGCTGACACAGAGCACCTCAGAGCAGGACTTGAACTAACAAACAGCAGCTGCGACAGGTCTGTGACCCTGGGCATCACTCCGTGAGGCCTCCCTCCACCTGGTCTTCCAGAGACTTCCACTGCACCCGGGGCACCAGGCCTCTGTCTCCAACCACCACCCACCCCTCCTCTCCCTGACTCCTGGGTTCCTCTCATTAGGAGAGGGTTTTCTTGAAGTTGTCTCCCACTCATGGGCCAGATAAAATGATTAGAAAACAAGCCAAAGCTGCAGCCCCTTGTCTATCCTGACTCTCAGGAGCCCACACCTGTTCCTTGGACCTGGCCGGTTCAGCAAGTTCCATTTTCTGCAACTGTGAGCCCCTGAGGGGTGATGATTGGCTGACCTGGGCAGCCTTACCGTGCCGGCCAGCCCTCCCCAGGTGTGCCTGGGTTGAGATCAATATAAATACCACTCCAGGCAGCAAGAGCCCCTGCAGCCGTGCCTGACGCCATTTTCTCTGCCCTGTCAGCAGTCTCGGGGCTGGGCTGGTGGGAGGGAGTGAGAGGCCACGGCTTTGTGGGTGGCCCAGTGTGAGTGGGGCTCTGCTGGACTTTCTGCAGCAGTTGCCAGGCTGCCACCTGCTAAAGAAGAGGATGTGTCACCCATACCTGCTGCTGGAATTTCTCCCTGGGCAGAGGTGAGGAAGGAAAAAAGCAGTGGGGGCAGGGACAGGACGGGTATCTCAGGCAGGGAAATGGAAATCTTCCAGAAGAGCACCCAGGGCCAGGACCATCCTGGCTGGCCTGCAGGCACCAAGTCGGCCGGCATGCTGTCACTCGTGTGGCTCTATGGCCCTTCCTCTAGGCTTTCAAGTCCTTGTATATATTCAGGTGTTTTACCTGGGACGGGTGGGAATAGTTCAGCAGCAACTGGCCTGGGGCTCAGCTCACGTTTACTCACAGATGCCTCGGCACGGTGCCCCAGCTTTGCAATGAGGACGCTTGTTGCGTGGGGGCTGCTGGCTGAATGGGAGACGATTCCCCACCACTGACCAACTTCAGAATTGTTTACAACTGGAGCAAGTGCCCTGATACGGTTTTCCTCTGTGTAACTGGTGGGTTCTGTGTTTTTTTTCTCTTTTTCGTTTTTGGTTCAAGGTAGATTTTATTCCTCTTTTTTGTATTTACAGATATAAGCATGGAAATAATTTATTCATATAAATACATGTATGTGCAGGGAATAATTGTTTTTTCTGTTTTATTTTTTAAATTTTACTTCTTTTTAATTTTGAATTTTATTTTATATTTTTATACAGCAGGTTCTTATTGGTTATCTATTTTATACATATAAATGTATACATGCCAATCCCAGTCTCTCAACTCCTCCCACCACCACCCCCCCAACAGCTTTCCCCCCTTGTTGTCCATACGTTTGTTGTGTACATCTGTTGCTCTGTTTATGCCTTGCAAAATGGTTAATCTGTACAGTTTTTCTAGGTTCCACATATATGCATGAATATACAAGATTTGTTTTTCTCTTTCTGACTTACTTCACTCTGTATGACAGTCTCTAGATCCATCGACGTCTCTACAAATGACCCAATTTCATTCCTTTTCATGGCTTAGTAATATTCCATTTTATATATGTACCACAGCTTTATGCATTCGTCTGTCTGTGGGCATTTAGGTTGCTTCCATTACCTCGATATTGTAAATAGTGATGCAATGAACATTGCGGTGAATGACTCTTTTTGATTTATGGTTTTGTCTGGGTATATGTCCAGTACTGGGATTGCTGTATCCTATGGTAATTCTATTGTTAGTTTCTTAAGAAATTCCATATTGTTCTCCATAATGACTGTATCAATTTATATTCCCAACAATAGTGGAAGAGGGTTCCTTTTCTCCACACCCTTTCCAGCATTTTTTGTTTGTAGATTTTCAATGATGCCTATTCTACCAGGTGTGAGGTGATACCTCATTGTTGAATCCATTTCGTTGAGCAAGGGGTAGCTCTTGTCTATTACATATTTGGCTTATGGAACGGTATCTGTGCTAATTTCAAACTCTGCTTTTATGCAGCACCCCAACTCACCTTCCCCCTTAAGCAGGCATAAGTTGGTTTTCTAAACTTGAGACCCTGTTCTGTTTTGTAATTCAGTTCATGTGTAGCCAAGTTCACATTCCGTGTATTAGTGATACCTTATGATGTTTCTTTTTCTGTGTGACTTATTTCACTTAGAATCATCGTGCCTCAATCCACTCATTATGCTGGTACGGGCCTGGTGACATAGATTTCATTCTGTTGTACAGAAGTACCGCAACTTCTTTATCCATTATTTGCTCTCTGGGATATTTAACTTGTGCCGTAGAAGAGATTCCTGTAAAAAGAGCCGTCCCAAATTTTGGGGTTGCTGTGTCTTTTTGATATTAATTTCCCTAAGCTATAGGACCATAAGTGGAAGTGCCCTAGGCTCTGTTGCTTTGTTTTTTAGATGTTTCAGGAAACACCATACACTTCTCCTGAGTGTCTGTTGGCAATTTACATCCCGCCCATCAGCATAACAAGGCTCCCAGTTCTCCAAGGCCTGTCCTGCCTTTCTGGATTTTACACTTTTTTCAGATGGCCCTTTTGACCGGGGGGAAGTGAGACTTCATTGTAGTGCAGATTTCCTTTGCAAGCTTGCTTGGTTGGCCAAAAAGGGCGTATGCGTTTTTTCCTGAATATATTCAGGAAAAAACGCATACGCCCTTTTTGGCCAAGTGCATCATTGTGGACGTTCTGCCTCTTTTCCTATGCTTTCAATGCAATTCCAGTCTACCTCCTGAAATCGGTTTCCTGCAATTCTGCCCCGCTTTCAAGTCCTCTTGGCAGCCTTACTTCAGTCTATTTTTGGACGATAGCTGTCATTTATAACTCTGCAGGTTTGTGAATTACAGTGCCCCTGAGCTCCTTTCTTCAACTCGCTTTCTTGTGAGCTGGCCGCAACACCGCAGGATGGCTTCAGGCCCTAATCTGGTTCCGGCACGGCACGCTGAGCCTTTGGTTAATTCCTCTTCCTGGTGGGAAATGAGAGTTAAATTTGCCCGTCCAGACACCTCCAGCTAGTCTCTCATTGGTTCTCGCTATTCCTGTTCATCTTCCGCAGAAATTGCAAACTGGGCCAAACAGCAGGTTAAAGGGACTGACTCTCCAAGTCGGGAGACTGTTAGTAAAGCAGCTGGAATGTTGCACCCGAGTACCAGGGTACGAAAACTGAGACATATTTGAACACGTCTCCCGATCACATGGTTGATCATACTCTGGGTTCCACATGCATATTTTAGCTGAAGGAAGAATACCTTAAACCTGGGTAGTTGAAACCCGTGGAATGGGTACCATGCAATATGACTTCAAAGGGTCTTCATTTGCTCACCGAACCTCTGCAATCCTATCACTGCTGCGTTTATGCCCCTGTACACATGCTTGATTCTCTTTCGGAGACATAGCAATCCATAGGTTTTAAGATACTTACTAGTCAGGTACATTCTTAGGCGTTTAATATGGGGTGTTGAGTCCATTTCGTTGAGCAAGGAGTAGCTCTTGTCTATTCCATATTTGGCTTAAGGAACTTTATCTGTGCTCATTTCAATCTCTGGTTTTATGCAGCACCCCTACTCACCTTTACCCTTAAGCAAGCATAAGTTGGTTTTCTAAATTTGAGTCCCTGTTCTGTTCTGTAATTCAGTTCCTGTGTAGCCAAGTTTACATTCCGTGTATTAGTGATATCTTATGATGTTTCTTTTTCTGTGTGACTTATTTCAGTTAGAATCATCGTACCTGAATCCACTCATTATATTGCTACGGGCCTGATGACATAGATTTCATTGCTGAGTGATACTGCATTGTACGTAAGTACCACAAGTTCTTTATCCATTTTTCACTTTCTGTGATATTGAAGTTGTACGGTAAACGAGGTTCTTGTAAACGGAGGCGTCCCAAACTTTGGGGTGGCTGTGTCTTTTTGATTTTAATTTCCCTAAGCTATAGGACCATAAGTGGAAGTGCCCTAGGCTCTGTTGCTTTGTTTTTTAGATGTTTCAGGAAACACCATACACTTCTCCCCAGTGTCTGTTGGCAATTTACATCCTGCCCATCAGCATAACAAGGCTCCCAGTTCTCCATGGCCTGTCCTGCCTTTCTGGATTTTACACTTTTTTCAGATGGCCCTTTTGACCGGGGGGGAGTGAGACTTCATTGTAGTGCAGATTTCTTTGCAAGCTTGCTTGGTTGGCCAAAAAGGGCGTATGCGTTTTTTCATGAATATATTCAGGAAAAAACGCATAGGCCCCTTTTGGCCAAGTGCATCATTGTGGACGTTCTGCCTCTTTTCCTATGCTTTCAATGCAATTCCAGTCTACCTCCTGAAATCGGTTTCCTGCAATTCTGCCCCGCTTTCAAGTCCTCTTGGCAGCCTTACTTCAGTCTATTTTTGGAAAATAGCTGTCACTTATAACTCTGCAGGTTTGTGAATTACAGAGACCCTGAGCTCCTTTCTTCAACTCGCTTTCTTTTGAGCTGGCCGCAACACCGCAGGATGGCTTCAGGCCCTAATCTGGTTCCGGCACGGCACGCTGAGCCTTTGGTTATTTCCTCTTCCTGGTGGGAAATGAGAGTTAAATTTGCCCGTCCAGACACCTCCAGCTAGTCTCTCATTGCTTCTCCCTATTCCTGTTCATCTTCCGCAGAAATTGTAAACTGGGCCAAACAGGAGGTTAAAGGCGCTGACTCTCCAAGTCGGGAGAGTGTTAGTAAAGGGTATGGAATGTTGCACCCGAGTACCAGGGGAGGAAAACTGAGACATATTTGAACACGTCTCCCGTTCACACGGTTGATCGTACTCGGGGTTCCACATGCATGTTTTAGCTGAAGGAAGAATACCTTAAACCTGGAGAGTTGAGACTCGTGTAATGGGTACCATGCAATATGACTTCAAAGGGTCTTCATTTGCTCACCGAACCTCTCCAATCCTATCACTGCTGCGTTCATGCCCCTGTACACATGCTTGATTCTCTTTCGGAGACATAGCAATCCATAGGTTTTAAGATACTTACTAGTCAGGTACATTCTTAGGCGTTTAATATGCGGTGTTGAGTCCATTTCGTTGAGCAAGGAGTAGCTGTTGTCTATTCCATTTTTGGCTTAAGGAACTTTATCTGTGCTCATTTCAATCTCTGGTTTTATGCAGCACCCCAACTCACCTTTCCCCTTAAGCAAGCATAAGTTGGTTTTCTAAATTTGAGACCCTGTTCTGTTCTGTAATTCAGTTCCTGTGTAGCCAAGTTTACATTCCGTGTATTACTGATATCTTATGATGTTTCTTTTTCTGTGTGACTTATTTCAGTTACAATCATCATACCTGAATCCACTCATTGTTCTGCTAAGGGCCTGATGACATAGATTTCATTGCTGAGTGATATTGCTTTGTAAGTAAATACCACAACTTCTTTATCCATTTTTCACTTTCTGCGATGTTGAACTTGTACTGTAAACGAGGTTCTTGTAAACGGAGGCGTCCCAAACTTTGGGGTGGCTGTGTCTTTTTGATTTTAATTTCCCTAAGCTATAGGACCATAAGTGGCAGTGCCCTAGGCTCTGTTGCTTTGTTTTTTAGATGTTTCAGGAAACACCATACACTTCTCCCGAGTGTCTTTTGGCAATTTACATCCCGCCCATCAGCATAACAAGGCTCCCAGTTCTCCATGGCCTGTCCTAACTTTCTGGATTTTACACTTTTTCAGATGGCCCTTTTGACCGGGGGGAAGTGAGACTTCATTGTAGTGCAGATTTCCTTTGCAAGCTTGCTTGGTTGGCCAAAAAGTGCGTATGCGTTTTTTCCTGAATATATTCAGGAAAAAATGCATACGCCCTTTTTGGCCAAGTGCATCATTGTGGACGTTCTGCCTCTTTTCCTATGCTTTCAATGCAATTCCAGTCTACCTCCTGAAATCGGTTTCCTGCAATTCTGCCCCGCTTTCAAGTCCTCTTGGCAGCCTTACTTCAGTCTATTTTTGGACGATAGCTGTCATTTATAACTCTGCAGGTTTGTGAATTACAGTGCCCCTGAGCTCCTTTCTTCAACTCGCTTTCTTGTGACCTGGCCGCAACACCGCAGGATGGCTTCAGGCCCTTATCTGGTTCCGGCACGGCACGCTGAGCCTTTGGTTATTTCCTCTTCCTGGTGGGAAATGAGAGTTAAATTTGCCCGTCCAGACACCTCCAGCTAGTCTCTCATTGGTTCTCGCTATTCCTGTTCATCTTCCGCAGAAATTGCAAACTGGGCCAAACAGGAGGTTAAAGGCACTGACTCTCCAAGTGGGGAGAGTGTTAGTAAAGCGTCTGGAATGTTGCACCAGAGTACCAGGGGAGGAAAACTGAGACATATTTGAACACGTCTCCCGTTCACATGGTTGATCATACTCTGGGTTCCACATGCAGGTTTTAGCTGAAGGAAGAATACCTTAAACCTGGAGAGTTAAGACCCGTGTAATGGGTACCATGCAATATGACTTCAAAGGGTCTTCATTTGCTCACCGAACCTCTCCAATCCTATCACTGCTGCGTTTATGCCCCTGTACACATGCTTGATTCTCTTTCGGAGACATAGCAATCCATAGGTTTTAAGATACTTACTAGTCAGGTACATTCTTAGGCGTTTAATATGCGGTGTTGAGTCCATTTCGTTGAGCAAGGAGTAGCTCTTGTCTATTCCATATTTGGCTTAAGGAACTTTATCTGTGCTCATTTCAATCTCTGGTTTTATGCAGCACTCCAACTCACCTTTCTCCTTAAGCAAGCATAAGTTGGTTTTCTAAATTTGAGACCCTGTTCTGTTCTGTAATTCAGTTCCTGTGTAGCCAAGTTTACATTCCGTGTATTACTGATATCTTATGATGTTTCTTTTTCTGTGTGACTTATTTCAGTTAGAATCATCGTACCTGAATCCACTCATTGTGCTGCTAAGGGCCTGATGACACAGATTTCATTGCTGAGTGATATTGCTTTGTAAGTAAATACCACAACTTCTTTATCCATTTTTCACTTTCTGCGATGTTGAACTTGTACTGTAAACGAGGTTCTTGTAAACAGAGCCGTTCCAAACTTTGGGGTGGCTGTGTCTTTTTGATTTTAATTTCCCTAAGCTATAGGACCATAAGTGGAAGTGCCCTAGGTTCTGTTGCTTTGTTTTTTAGATGTTTCAGGAAACACCATACACTTCTCCCAAGTGGTTGTTGGCAATTTACATCCCGCCCATCAGCATAACAAGGCTCCCAGTTCTCCATGGCCTGTCCTGCCTTTCTGGATTTTACACTTTTTTCAGATGGCCCTTTTGACCGGGGGGAAGTGAGACTTCATTGTAGTGCAGATTTCCTTTGCAAGTTTGCTTGGTTGGCCAAAAAGGGCGTATGCGTCTTTTCCTGAATATATACAGGAAAAAACGCATACGCCCTTTTTGGCCAAGTGCATCATTGTGGACGTTCTGCCTCTTTTCCTATGCTTTCAATGCATTTCCAGTCTACCTCCTGAAATCGGTTTCCTGCAATTCTGCCCCGCTTTCTAGTTCTCTTGGCAGCCTTACTTCAGTATATTTTTGAACGATAGCTGTCATTTATAACTCTGCCGGTTTGTGAATTACAGTGCCCCTGAGCTCCTTTCTTCAACTCGCTTTCTTGTGACCTGGCCGCAACACCGCAGGATGGCTTCAGGCCCTAATCTGGTTCCGGCACGGCACGCTGAGCCTTTGGTTATTTCCTCTTCCTGGTGGGAAATGAGAGTTAAATTTGCCCGTCCAGACACCTCCAGCTAGTCTCTCATTGGTTCTCGCTATTCCTGTTCATCTTCCGCAGAAATTGCAAACTGGGCCAAACAGGAGGTTAAAGGCGCTGACTCTCCAAGTGGGGAGAGTGTTAGTAAAGCGTCTGGAATGTTGCACCCGAGTACCAGGGGAGGAAAACTGAGACATATTTGAACACGTCTCCCGTTCACATGGTTGATCATACTCTGGGTTCCACATGCAGGTTTTAGCTGAAGGAAGAATACCTTAAACCTGGAGAGTTAAGACCCGTGTAATGGGTACCATGCAATATGACTTCAAAGGGTCTTCATTGGCTCACCGAACCTCTCCAATCCTATCACTGCTGCGTTTATGCCCCTGTACACATGCTTGATTCTCTTTCGGAGACATAGCAATCCATAGGTTTTAAGATACTTACTAGTCAGGTACATTCTTAGGCGTTTAATATGCGGTGTTGAGTCCATTTCGTTGAGCAAGGAGTAGCTCTTGTCTATTCCATATTTGGCTTAAGGAACTTTATCTGTGCTCATTTCAATCTCTGGTTTTATGCAGCACCCCAACTCACCTTTCTCCTTAAGCAAGCATAAGTTGGTTTTCTAAATTTGAGACCCTGTTCTGTTCTGTAATTCAGTTCCTGTGTAGCCAAGTTTACATTCCGTGTATTACTGATATCTTATGATGTTTCTTTTTCTGTGTGACTTATTTCAGTTAGAATCATCATACCTGAATCCACTCATTGTGCTGCTAAGGGCCTGATGACACAGATTTCATTGCTGAGTGATATTGCTTTGTAAGTAAATACCACAACTTCTTTATCCATTTTTCACTTTCTGCGATGTTGAACTTGTACTGTAAACGAGGTTCTTGTAAACAGAGCCGTTCCAAACTTTGGGGTGGCTGTGTCTTTTTGATTTTAATTTCCCTAAGCTATAGGACCATAAGTGGAAGTGCCCTAGGTTCTGTTGCTTTGTTTTTTAGATGTTTCAGGAAACACCATACACTTCTCCCAAGTGGTTGTTGGCAATTTACATCCCGCCCATCAGCATAACAAGGCTCCCAGTTCTCCATGGCCTGTCCTGCCTTTCTGGATTTTACACTTTTTTCAGATGGCCCTTTTGACCGGGGGGAAGTGATACTTCCTTGTAGTGCAGATTTCCTTTGCAAGCTTGCTTGGTTGGCCAAAAAGGGCGTATGCGTTTTTTCCTGAATATATTCAGGAAAAAACGCATACGCCCTTTTTGGCCAAGTGCCTCATTGTGGACGTTCTGCCTCTTTTCCTATGCTTTCAATGCAATTCCAGTCTACCTCCTGAAATCGGTTTCCTGCAATTCTGCCCCGCTTTCAAGTCCTCTTGGCAGCCTTACTTCAGTCTATTTTTGGACGATACCTGTCATTTATAACTCTGCAGGTTTGTGAATTACAGTGCCCCTGAGCTCCTTTCTTCAACTCGCTTTCTTGTGAGCTGGCCGCAACACCGCAGGATGGCTTCAGGCCCTAATCTGGTTCCGGCACGGCACGCTGAGCCTTTGGTTAATTCCTCTTCCTGGTGGGAAATGAGAGTTAAATTTGCCTGTCCAGACACCTCCAGCTAGCCTCTCATTGGTTCTCGCTATTCCTGTTCATCTTCCGCAGAAATTGCAAACTGGGCCAAACAGGAGGTTAAAGGAACTGACTCTCCAAGACGGGAGAGTGTTAGTAAAGCGTCTGGAATGTTGCACCCGAGTACCAGGGGAGGGAAACTGAGACATATTTGAACACGTCTCCCGTTCACATGGTTGATCATACTCCGGGTTCCACATGCATGTTTTAGCTGAAGGAAGAATACCTTAAACCTGGAGAGTTGAGACCCGTGTAATGGGTACCATGCAATATGACTTCAAAGGGTCTTCATTTGCTCACCGAACCTCTCCAATCCTATCACTGCTGCGTTTATGCCCCTGTACACATGCTTGATTCTCTTTCGGAGACATAGCAATCCATAGGTTTTAAGATACTTACTAGTCAGGTACATTCTTAGGCGTTTAATATGCGGTGTTGAGTCCATTTCGTTGAGCAAGGAGTAGCTCTTGTCTATTCCATATTTGGCTTAAGGAACTTTATCTGTGCTCATTTCAATCTCTGGTTTTATGCAGCACCCCAACTCACCTTTCCCCTTAAGCAAGCATAAGTTGGTTTTCTAAATTTGAGACCCTGTTCTGTTCTGTAATTCAGTTCCTGTGTAGCCAAGTTTACATTCCGTGTATTACTGATATCTTATGATGTTTCTTTTTCTGTGTGACTTATTTCAGTTAGAATCATCATACCTGAATCCACTCATTGTGCTGCTAAGGGCCTGATGACATAGATTTCATTGCTGAGTAATATTGCTTTGTAAGTGAATACCACAACTTCTTTATCCATTTTTCACTTTCTGCGATGTTGAACTTGTACTGTAAAGAGGTTCTTGTAAACAGAGGCGTCCCAAACTTTGGGGTGGCTGTGTCTTTTTGATTTTAATTTCCCTAAGCTATAGGTCCGTAAGTGGAAGTGCCCTAGGCTCTGTTGCTTTGTTTTTTAGATGTTTCAGGAAACACCATACACTTCTCCCGAGTGTCTTTTGGCAATTTACATCCCGCCCATCAGCATAACAAGGCTCCCAGTTCTCCATGGCCTGTCCTAACTTTCTGGATTTTACACTTTTTCAGATGGCCCTTTTGACCGGGGGGAAGTGAGACTTCATTGTAGTGCAGATTTCCTTTGCAAGCTTGCTTGGTTGGCCAAAAAGTGCGTATGCGTTTTTTCCTGAATATATTCAGGAAAAAATGCATACGCCCTTTTTGGCCAAGTGCATCATTGTGGACGTTCTGCCTCTTTTCCTATGCTTTCAATGCAATTCCAGTCTACCTCCTGAAATCGGTTTCCTGCAATTCTGCCCCGCTTTCAAGTCCTCTTGGCAGCCTTACTTCAGTCTATTTTTGGACGATAGCTGTCATTTATAACTCTGCAGGTTTGTGAATTACAGTGCCCCTGAGCTCCTTTCTTCAACTCGCTTTCTTGTGACCTGGCCGCAACACCGCAGGATGGCTTCAGGCCCTTATCTGGTTCCGGCACGGCACGCTGAGCCTTTGGTTATTTCCTCTTCCTGGTGGGAAATGAGAGTTAAATTTGCCCGTCCAGACACCTCCAGCTAGTCTCTCATTGGTTCTCGCTATTCCTGTTCATCTTCCGCAGAAATTGCAAACTGGGCCAAACAGGAGGTTAAAGGCACTGACTCTCCAAGTGGGGAGAGTGTTAGTAAAGCGTCTGGAATGTTGCACCAGAGTACCAGGGGAGGAAAACTGAGACATATTTGAACACGTCTCCCGTTCACATGGTTGATCATACTCTGGGTTCCACATGCAGGTTTTAGCTGAAGGAAGAATACCTTAAACCTGGAGAGTTAAGACCCGTGTAATGGGTACCATGCAATATGACTTCAAAGGGTCTTCATTTGCTCACCGAACCTCTCCAATCCTATCACTGCTGCGTTTATGCCCCTGTACACATGCTTGATTCTCTTTCGGAGACATAGCAATCCATAGGTTTTAAGATACTTACTAGTCAGGTACATTCTTAGGCGTTTAATATGCGGTGTTGAGTCCATTTCGTTGAGCAAGGAGTAGCTCTTGTCTATTCCATATTTGGCTTAAGGAACTTTATCTGTGCTCATTTCAATCTCTGGTTTTATGCAGCACTCCAACTCACCTTTCTCCTTAAGCAAGCATAAGTTGGTTTTCTAAATTTGAGACCCTGTTCTGTTCTGTAATTCAGTTCCTGTGTAGCCAAGTTTACATTCCGTGTATTACTGATATCTTATGATGTTTCTTTTTCTGTGTGACTTATTTCAGTTAGAATCATCGTACCTGAATCCACTCATTGTGCTGCTAAGGGCCTGATGACACAGATTTCATTGCTGAGTGATATTGCTTTGTAAGTAAATACCACAACTTCTTTATCCATTTTTCACTTTCTGCGATGTTGAACTTGTACTGTAAACGAGGTTCTTGTAAACAGAGCCGTTCCAAACTTTGGGGTGGCTGTGTCTTTTTGATTTTAATTTCCCTAAGCTATAGGACCATAAGTGGAAGTGCCCTAGGTTCTGTTGCTTTGTTTTTTAGATGTTTCAGGAAACACCATACACTTCTCCCAAGTGGTTGTTGGCAATTTACATCCCGCCCATCAGCATAACAAGGCTCCCAGTTCTCCATGGCCTGTCCTGCCTTTCTGGATTTTACACTTTTTTCAGATGGCCCTTTTGACCGGGGGGAAGTGAGACTTCATTGTAGTGCAGATTTCCTTTGCAAGTTTGCTTGGTTGGCCAAAAAGGGCGTATGCGTCTTTTCCTGAATATATACAGGAAAAAACGCATACGCCCTTTTTGGCCAAGTGCATCATTGTGGACGTTCTGCCTCTTTTCCTATGCTTTCAATGCATTTCCAGTCTACCTCCTGAAATCGGTTTCCTGCAATTCTGCCCCGCTTTCTAGTTCTCTTGGCAGCCTTACTTCAGTATATTTTTGAACGATAGCTGTCATTTATAACTCTGCCGGTTTGTGAATTACAGTGCCCCTGAGCTCCTTTCTTCAACTCGCTTTCTTGTGACCTGGCCGCAACACCGCAGGATGGCTTCAGGCCCTAATCTGGTTCCGGCACGGCACGCTGAGCCTTTGGTTATTTCCTCTTCCTGGTGGGAAATGAGAGTTAAATTTGCCCGTCCAGACACCTCCAGCTAGTCTCTCATTGGTTCTCGCTATTCCTGTTCATCTTCCGCAGAAATTGCAAACTGGGCCAAACAGGAGGTTAAAGGCGCTGACTCTCCAAGTGGGGAGAGTGTTAGTAAAGCGTCTGGAATGTTGCACCCGAGTACCAGGGGAGGAAAACTGAGACATATTTGAACACGTCTCCCGTTCACATGGTTGATCATACTCTGGGTTCCACATGCAGGTTTTAGCTGAAGGAAGAATACCTTAAACCTGGAGAGTTAAGACCCGTGTAATGGGTACCATGCAATATGACTTCAAAGGGTCTTCATTGGCTCACCGAACCTCTCCAATCCTATCACTGCTGCGTTTATGCCCCTGTACACATGCTTGATTCTCTTTCGGAGACATAGCAATCCATAGGTTTTAAGATACTTACTAGTCAGGTACATTCTTAGGCGTTTAATATGCGGTGTTGAGTCCATTTCGTTGAGCAAGGAGTAGCTCTTGTCTATTCCATATTTGGCTTAAGGAACTTTATCTGTGCTCATTTCAATCTCTGGTTTTATGCAGCACCCCAACTCACCTTTCTCCTTAAGCAAGCATAAGTTGGTTTTCTAAATTTGAGACCCTGTTCTGTTCTGTAATTCAGTTCCTGTGTAGCCAAGTTTACATTCCGTGTATTACTGATATCTTATGATGTTTCTTTTTCTGTGTGACTTATTTCAGTTAGAATCATCATACCTGAATCCACTCATTGTGCTGCTAAGGGCCTGATGACACAGATTTCATTGCTGAGTGATATTGCTTTGTAAGTAAATACCACAACTTCTTTATCCATTTTTCACTTTCTGCGATGTTGAACTTGTACTGTAAACGAGGTTCTTGTAAACAGAGCCGTTCCAAACTTTGGGGTGGCTGTGTCTTTTTGATTTTAATTTCCCTAAGCTATAGGACCATAAGTGGAAGTGCCCTAGGTTCTGTTGCTTTGTTTTTTAGATGTTTCAGGAAACACCATACACTTCTCCCAAGTGGTTGTTGGCAATTTACATCCCGCCCATCAGCATAACAAGGCTCCCAGTTCTCCATGGCCTGTCCTGCCTTTCTGGATTTTACACTTTTTTCAGATGGCCCTTTTGACCGGGGGGAAGTGATACTTCCTTGTAGTGCAGATTTCCTTTGCAAGCTTGCTTGGTTGGCCAAAAAGGGCGTATGCGTTTTTTCCTGAATATATTCAGGAAAAAACGCATACGCCCTTTTTGGCCAAGTGCCTCATTGTGGACGTTCTGCCTCTTTTCCTATGCTTTCAATGCAATTCCAGTCTACCTCCTGAAATCGGTTTCCTGCAATTCTGCCCCGCTTTCAAGTCCTCTTGGCAGCCTTACTTCAGTCTATTTTTGGACGATACCTGTCATTTATAACTCTGCAGGTTTGTGAATTACAGTGCCCCTGAGCTCCTTTCTTCAACTCGCTTTCTTGTGAGCTGGCCGCAACACCGCAGGATGGCTTCAGGCCCTAATCTGGTTCCGGCACGGCACGCTGAGCCTTTGGTTAATTCCTCTTCCTGGTGGGAAATGAGAGTTAAATTTGCCTGTCCAGACACCTCCAGCTAGCCTCTCATTGGTTCTCGCTATTCCTGTTCATCTTCCGCAGAAATTGCAAACTGGGCCAAACAGGAGGTTAAAGGAACTGACTCTCCAAGACGGGAGAGTGTTAGTAAAGCGTCTGGAATGTTGCACCCGAGTACCAGGGGAGGGAAACTGAGACATATTTGAACACGTCTCCCGTTCACATGGTTGATCATACTCCGGGTTCCACATGCATGTTTTAGCTGAAGGAAGAATACCTTAAACCTGGAGAGTTGAGACCCGTGTAATGGGTACCATGCAATATGACTTCAAAGGGTCTTCATTTGCTCACCGAACCTCTCCAATCCTATCACTGCTGCGTTTATGCCCCTGTACACATGCTTGATTCTCTTTCGGAGACATAGCAATCCATAGGTTTTAAGATACTTACTAGTCAGGTACATTCTTAGGCGTTTAATATGCGGTGTTGAGTCCATTTCGTTGAGCAAGGAGTAGCTCTTGTCTATTCCATATTTGGCTTAAGGAACTTTATCTGTGCTCATTTCAATCTCTGGTTTTATGCAGCACCCCAACTCACCTTTCCCCTTAAGCAAGCATAAGTTGGTTTTCTAAATTTGAGACCCTGTTCTGTTCTGTAATTCAGTTCCTGTGTAGCCAAGTTTACATTCCGTGTATTACTGATATCTTATGATGTTTCTTTTTCTGTGTGACTTATTTCAGTTAGAATCATCATACCTGAATCCACTCATTGTGCTGCTAAGGGCCTGATGACATAGATTTCATTGCTGAGTAATATTGCTTTGTAAGTGAATACCACAACTTCTTTATCCATTTTTCACTTTCTGCGATGTTGAACTTGTACTGTAAAGAGGTTCTTGTAAACAGAGGCGTCCCAAACTTTGGGGTGGCTGTGTCTTTTTGATTTTAATTTCCCTAAGCTATAGGTCCGTAAGTGGAAGTGCCCTAGGCTCTGTTGCTTTGTTTTTTAGATGTTTCAGGAAACACCATACACTTCTCCCAAGTGTCTGTTGGCAATTTACATCCCGCCCATCAGCATTACAAGGCTCCCAGTTCTCAATGGCCTGTTGCCTTTCTGGATTTTACACTTTTTTCAGATGGCCCTTTTGACCGGGGGGAAGTGAGACTTCATTGTAGTGCAGATTTCCTTTGCAAGCTTGCTTGGTTGGCCAAAAAGGGCGTATGCGTTTTTTCCTGAATATATTCAGGAAAAAACGCATACGCCCTTTTTGGCCAAGTGCATCATTGTGGACGTTCTGCCTCTTTTCCTATGCTTTCAATGCAATTCCAGTCTACCTCCTGAAATCGGTTTCCTGCAATTCTGCCCCGCTTTCAAGTCCTCTTGGCAGCCTTACTTCAGTCTATTTTTGGACGATAGCTGTCATTTATAACTCTGCAGGTTTGTGAATTGCAGTGCCCCTGAGCTCCTTTCTTCAACTCGCTTTCTTGTGACCTGGCCGCAACACCGCAGGATGGCTTCAGGCCCTAATCTGGTTCGGGCCCGGCATGCTGAGCCTTTGGTTAATTCCTCTTCCTGGTGGGAAATGAGAGTTAAATTTGTCCGTCCAGACACCTCCAGCTAGCCTCTCATTGGTTCTCGCTATTCCTGTTCATCTTCCGCAGAATTTGCAAACTGGGCCAAACAGGAGGTTAAAGGGACTGACTCTCCAAGTCGGGAGAGTGTTAGTAAAGGGTCTGGAATGTTGCACCCGAGTACCAGGGGAGGAAAACTGAGACATATTTGAACACGTCTCCGTTCACATGGTTGATCATACTCTGGGTTCCACATGCATGTTTTAGCTGAAGGAAGAATACCTTAAACCTGGAGAGTTGAGACCCGTGTAATGGGTACCATGCAATATGACTTCAAAGGGTCTTCATTTGCTCACCGAACCTCTCCAATCCTATCACTGCTGCGTTTATGCCCCTGTACACATGCTTTATTCTCTTTTGGAGGCATAGCAATCCATAGGTTTTAAGATACTTACTAGTCAGGTACATTCTTAGGCATTTAATGTGGGGTTTTGAGTCCATTTCGTTGAGCAAGGACTAGCTCTTGTCTATTCCATATTTGGCTTAAGGAACTTTATCTGTGCTCATTTCAATCTCTGGTTTTATGCAGCACCCCAACTCACCTTTCCCCTTAAGCAAGCATAAGTTGGTTTTCTAAATTTGAGACCCTGTTCTGTTCTGTAATTCAGTTCCTGTGTAGCCAAGTTTCCATTCCGTGTATTACTGATATCTTATGATGTTTCTTTTTCTGTGTGACTTATTTCAGTTAGAATCATCGTACCTGAGTCCACTCATTATGCTGCTATGGGCCTGATGACACAGATTTCATTGCTGAGTGATATTGCTTTGTAAGTAAATACCACAACTTCTTTATCATTTTTCAATTTCTGCGATGTTGAACTTGTACTGTAAACGAGGTTCTTGTAAACAGAGCCGTTCGAAACTTTGGGGTGGCTGTGTCTTTTTGATTTTAAATTCCCTAAGCTATAGGACCATAAGTGGAAGTGCCCTAGGCTCTGTTGCTTTGTTTTTTAGATGTTTCAGGAAACACCATACACTTCTCCCGAGTGTTTGTTGGCAATTTACATCCCGCCCTTCAGCATAACAAGGCTCCCAGTTCTCCATGGCCTGTCCTGCCTTTCTGGATTTTACACTTTTTTCAGATGGCCCTTTTGACCGGGGGGAAGTGAGACTTCCTTGTAGTGCAGATTTCCTTTGCAAGCTTGCTTGGTTGGCCAAAAAGGGCGTATGCGTTTTTTCCTGAATATATTCAGGAAAAAACGCATACGCCCTTTTTGGCCAAGTGCATCATTGTGGACGTTCTGCCTCTTTTCCTATGCTTTCAATGCAATTCCAGTCTACCTCCTGAAATCGGTTTCCTGCAATTCTGCCCCGCTTTCAAGTCCTCTTGGCAGCCTTACTTCAGTCTATTTTTGGACGATAGCTGTCATTTATAACTCTGCAGGTTTGTGAATTACAGTGCCCCTGAGCTCCTTTCTTCAACTCGCTTTCTTTGAGCTGGCCGCAACACCGCAGGATGGCTTCAGGCCCTAATCTGGTTCCGGTACGGCACGCTGAGCCTTTGGTTATTTCCTCTTCCTGGTGGGAAATGAGAGTTAAATTTGCCCGTCCAGACACCTCCAGCTAGCCTCTCATTGGTTCTCGCTATTCCTGTTCATCTTCCGCAGAAATTGCAAACTGTGCCAAACAGGAGGTTAAAGGCGCTGACTCTCCAAGTGGGGAGAGTGTTAGTAAAGCGTCTGGAATGTTGCACCCGAGTACCAGGGGAGGAAAACTGAGACATATTTGAACACGTCTCCCGATCACATGGTTGATCATACTCTAGGTTCCACATGCATGTTTTAGCTGAAGGAAGAATACCTAAAACCTGGGTAGTTGAAACCCGTGGAATGGGTACCATGCAATATGACTTCAAAGGGCCTTCATTTGCTCACCAAACCTCTCCAATCCTATCACTGCTGCGTTTATGCCCCTGTACAGATGCTGGATTCTCCTTCGGAGACATAGCAATCCATAGGTTTTAAGATACTTACTAGTCAGGTACATTCTTAGGCGTTTAATATGCGGTGTTGAGTACATTTCGTTGAGCAAGGAGTAGCACTTGTCTATTCCATATTTGGCTTAAGGAACTTTATCTGTGCTCATTTCAATCTCTGGTTTTATGCAGCACCCCAACTCACCTTTACCCTTAAGCAAGCATAAGTTGGTTTTCTAAATTTGAGACCCTGTTCTGTTCTGTAATTCAGTTCCTGTGTAGCCAAGTTTCCATTCCGTGTATTACTGATATCTTATGATGTTTCTTTTTCTGTGTGACTTATTTCAGTTAGACTCATCATACCTGAATCCACTCATTGTGCTGCTAAGGGCCTGATGACATAGATTTCATTGCTGAGTGATATTGCTTTGTAAGTGAATACCACAACTTCTTTATCCATTTTTCACTTTCTGCGATGTTGAACTTGTACTGTAAACGAGGTTCTTGTAAACAGAGGCGTCCCAAACTTTGGGGTGGCTGTGTCTTTTTGATTTTAATTTCCCAAAGCTATAGGTCCGTAAGTGGAAGTGCCCTAGGCTCTGTTGCTTTGGTTTTTAGATGTTTCAGGAAACACCATACACTTCTCCCAAGTGTCTGTTGGCAATTTACATCCCGCCCATCAGCATTACAAGGCTCCCAGTTCTCAATGGCCTGTTGCCTTTCTGGATTTTACACTTTTTTCAGATGGCCCTTTTGACCGGGGGGAAGTGAGACTTCATTGTAGTGCAGATTTCCTTTGCAAGCTTGCTTGGTTGGCCAAAAAGGGCGTATGCGTTTTTTCCTGAATATATTCAGGAAAAAACGCATACGCCCTTTTTGGCCAAGTGCATCATTGTGGACGTTCTGCCTCTTTTCCTATGCTTTCAATGCAATTCCAGTCTACCTCCTGAAATCGGTTTCCTGCAATTCTGCCCCGATTTCAAGTCCTCTTGGCAGCCTTCCTTCAGTCTATTTTTGGACGATAGCTGTCATTTATAACTCTGCAGGTTTGTGAATTACAGTGCCCCTGAGCTCCTTTCTTCAACTCGCTTTCTTGTGAGCTGGCCGCAACACCGCAGGATGGCTTCAGGCCCTAATCTGGTTCCGGCACGGCACGCTGAGCCTTTGGTTAATTCCTCCTCCTGGTGGGAAATGAGAGTTAAATTTGCCCGTCCAGACACCTCCAGCTATTCTCTCATTGGTTCTCGCTATTCCTGTTCATCTTCCGCAGAAATTGCAAACTGGGCCAAACAGGAGGGTAAAGGGACTGACTTTCCAAGTGGGGAGAGTGTTAGTAAAGGGGCTGGAATGTTGCACCCGAGTACCAGGGGAGGAAAACTGAGACATATTTGAACACGTCTCCCGTTCACATGGTTGATCATACTCTGGGTTCCACATGCATGTTTTAACTGAAGGAAGAATACCTTAAACCTGGAGAGTTGAGACCCGTGGAATGGGTACCATGCAATATGACTTCAAAGGGTCTTCATTTGCTCACCAAACCTCTCCAATCCTATCACTGCTGCGTTTATGCCCCTGTTCACATGCTTTATTCTCTTTTGGAGGCATAGAAATCCATAGGTTTTAAGATACTTACTAGTCAGGTACATTCTTAGGCATTTAATATGGGGTTTTGAGTCCATTTCGTTGAGCAAGGAGTAGCTCTTGTCTATTCCATATTTGGCTTAAGGAACTTTATCTGTGCTCATTTCAATCTCTGGTTTTATGCAGCACCCCAACTCACCTTTCCCCTTAAGCAAGCATAAGTTGGTTTTCTAAATTTGAGACCCTGTTCTGTTCTGTAATTCAGTTCCTGTGTAGCCAAGTTTCCATTCCGTGTATTACTGATATCTTATGATGTTTCTTTTTCTGTGTGACTTATTTCAGTTAGAATCATCGTACCTGAATCCACTCATTATGCTGCTACGGGCCTGATGACATAGATTTCATTGCTGAGTGATACTGCATTGTACGTAAGTACCACAAGTTCTTTATCCATTTTTCACTTTCTGCGATGTTGAACTTGTACTGTAAACGAGGTTCTTGTAAACAGAGCCGTTCCAAACTTTGGGGTGGCTGTGTCTTTTTGATTTTAATTTCCCTAAGCTATAGGACCATAAGTGGAAGTGCCCTAGGTTCTGTTGCTTTGTTTTTTAGATGTTTCAGGAAACACCATACACTTCTCCTGAGTGGTTGTTGGCAATTTACATCCCGCCCATCAGCATAACAAGGCTCCCAGTTCTCCATGGCCTGTCCTGCCTTTCTGGATTTTACACTTTTTTCAGATGGCCCTTTTGACTGGGGGGAAGTGAGACTTCATTGTAGTGCAGATTTCCTTTGCAAGCTTGCTTGGTTGGCCAAAAAGGGCGTATGCTTTTTTTCCTGAATATATTCAGGAAAAAACGTATACGCCCTTTTTGGCCAAGTGCATCATTGTGGACGTCCTGCCTCTTTTCCTATGCTTTCAATGCAATTCCAGTCTACCTCCTGAAATCGGTTTCCTGCAATTCTGCCCCGCTTTCAAGTCCTCTTGGCAGCCTTACTTCAGTCTATTTTTGGACGATAGCTGTCATTTATAACTCTGCAGGTTTGTGAATTACAGTGCCCCTGAGCTCCTTTCTTCAACTCGCTTTCTTGTGTCCTGGCCGCCACACCGCAAGATGGCTTCAGGCCCTAATCTGGTTCCGGTACGGCACGCTGAGCCTTTGGTTATTTCCTCTTCCTGGTGGGAAATGAGAGTTAAATTTGCCCGTCCAGACACCTCCAGCTAGTCTCTCATTGGTTCTCGCTATTCCTGTTCATCTTCCGCAGAAATTGCAAACTGGGCCAAACAGGAGGTTAAAGGTGCTGACTCTCCAAGTGGGGAGAGTGTTAGTAAAGCGTCTGGAATGTTGCACCCGAGTACCAGGGTAGGAAAACTGAGACATATTTGAACACGTCTCCCGTTCACATAGTTGATCATACTTGGGTTCCACATGCATCTTTTAGCTGAAGGAAGAATACCTTAAACCTGTGTATTTGAAACCCGTGGAATGGGTACCATGCAATATGACTTCAAAGGGTCTTCATTTGCTCACCGAACCTCTCCAATCCTATCACTGCTGCGTTTATGCCCCTGTACACATGCTTGATTCTCTTTCGGAGACATAGCAATCCATAGGTTTTAAGATACTTACTAGTCAGGTACATTCTTAGGCGTTTAATATGGGGTGTTGAGTCCATTTCGTTGAGCAAGGAGTAGCTCTTGTCTATTCCATATTTGGCTTAAGGAACTTTATCTGTGCTCATTTCAATCTCTGGTTTTATGCAGCACCCCAACTCACCTTTCCCCTTAAGCAAGCATAAGTTGGTTTTCTAAATTTGAGACCCTGTTCTGTTCTGTAATTCAGTTCCTGTCTAGCCAGGTTTACATTCCGTGTATTACTGATATCTTATGATGTTTCTTTTTCTGTGTGACTTATTTCAGTTAGAATCATCATACCTGAATCCACTCATTGTGCTGCTAAGGGCCTGATGACACAGATTTCATTGCTGAGTGATATTGCTTTGTAAGTAAATACCACAACTTTTTTATCCATTTTTCACTTTCTGTGATGTTGAACTTGTACTGTAAACGAGGTTCTTGTAAACAGAGCCGTTCGAAACTTTGGGGTGGCTGTGTCTTTTTGATTTTAAATTCCCTAAGCTATAGGACCATAAGTGGAAGTGCCCTAGGCTCTGTTGCTTTGTTTTTTAGATGTTTCAGGAAACACCATACACTTCTCCCGAGTGTTTGTTGGCAATTTACATCCCGCCCTTCAGCATACCAAGGCTCCCAGTTCTCCATGGCCTGTCCTGCCTTTCTGGATTTTACACTTTTTTCAGATGGCCCTGTTGACCGGGGGGAAGTGATACTTCCTTGTAGTGCAGATTTCCTTTGCAAGCTTGCTTGGTTGGCCAAAAAGTGCGTATGCGTTTTTTCCTGAATATATTCAGGAAAAAACGCATACGCCCTTTTTGGCCAAGTGCATCATTGTGGACGTTCTGCCTCTTTTCCTATGCTTTCAATGCAATTCCAGTCTACCTCCTGAAATCGGTTTCCTGCAATTCTGCCCCGCTTTCAAGTCCTCTTGGCAGCCTTACTTCAGTCTATTTTTGGACGATAGCTGTCATTTATAACTCTGCAGGTTTGTGAATTACAGTGCCCCTGAGCTCCTTTCTTCAACTCGCTTTCTTTTGAGCTGGACGTAACACTGCAGGATGGCTTCAGGCCCTAATCTGGTCCGGCACGGCACACTGAGCCTTTGGTTATTTCCTCTTCCTGGTGGGAAATGAGAGTTAAATTTGCCCGTCCAGACACCTCCAGCTAGCCTCTCATTGGTTCTCGCTATTCCTGTTCATCTTCCGCAGAAATTGCAAACTGGGCCAAACAGGAGGTTAAAGGCGCTGACTTTCCAAGTGTGGAGAGTGTTAGTAAAGCGTCTGGAATGTTGCACCCGAGTACCAGGGGAGGAAAACTGAGACATATTTGAACACGTCTCCCATTCACATGGTTGATCATACTTGGGTTCCACATGCATGTTTTAGCTGAGGAAGAATACCTAAAACCTGGGTAGTTGAAACCCGTGGAATGGGTACCATGCAATATGACTTCAAAGGGTCTTCATTTGCTCACCGAACCTCTCCAATCCTATCACTGCTGCGTTTATGCCCCTGTACACATGCTTGATTCTCTTTCGGAGACATAGCAATCCATAGGTTTTAAGATACTTACTAGTCAGGTACATTCTTAGGCGTTTAATATGGGGTGTTGAGTCCATTTCGTTGAGCAAGGAGTAGCTCTTGTCTATTCCATATTTGGCTTAAGGAACTTTATCTGTGCTCATTTCAATCTCTGGTTTTATGCAGCACCCCAACTCACCTTTCCCCTTAAGCAAGCATAAGTTGGTTTTCTAAATTTGAGACCCTGTTCTGTTCTGTAATTCAGTTCCTGTGTAGCCAAGTTTCCATTCCGTGTATTACTGATATCTTATGATGTTTCTTTTTCTGTGTGACTTATTTCAGTTAGAATCATCATACCTGAATCCACTCATTGTGCTGCTAAGGGCCTGATGACACAGATTTCATTGCTGAGTGATATTGCTTTGTAAGTAAATACCACAACTTCTTTATCCATTTTTCAATTTCTGCGATGTTGAACTTGTACTGTAAACGAGGTTCTTGTAAACAGAGGCATCCCAAACTTTGGGGTGGCTGTGTCTTTTTGATTTTAATTTCCCTAAGCTATAGGACCATAAGTGGCAATGCCCTAGGCTCTGTTGCTTTGTTTTTTAGTTGTTTCAGGAAACACCATACACTTCTCCTGAGTGTCTGTTGGTAATTTACATCCCACCCATCAGCATACCAAGGCTCCCAGTTCTCCATGGCCTGTCCTGCCTTTCTGGATTTTACACTTTTTTCAGATGGCCCTTTTGACCGGGGGGAAGTGATACTTCCTTGTAGTGCAGATTTCCTTTGCAAGCTTGCTTGGTTGGCCAAAAAGGGCGTATGCGTTTTTTCCTGAATATATTCAGGAAAAAACGCATACGCCCTTTTTGGCCAAGTGCATCATTGTGGACGTTCTGCCTCTTTTCCTATGCTTTCAATGCAATTCCAGTCTACCTCCTGAAATCGGTTTCCTGCAATTCTGCCCCGCTTTCAAGTCCTCTTGGCAGCCTTACTTCAGTCTATTTTTGGACGATAGCTGTCATTTATAACTCTGCAGGTTTGTGAATTACAGTGCCCCTGAGCTCCTTTCTTCAACTCGCTTTCTTTTGAGCTGGACGTAACACTGCAGGATGGCTTCAGGCCCTAATCTGGTCTGGCACGGCACACTGAGCCTTTGGTTATTTCCTCTTCCTGGTGGGAAATGAGAGTTAAATTTGCCCGTCCAGACACCTCCAGCTAGCCTCTCATTGGTTCTCGCTATTCCTGTTCATCTTCCGCAGAAATTGCAAACTGGGCCAAACAGGAGGTTAAAGGCGCTGACTTTCCAAGTGGGGAGAGTGTTAGTAAAGCGTCTGGAATGTTGCACCCGAGTACCAGGGGAGGAAAACTGAGACATATTTGAACACGTCTCCCATTCACATGGTTGATCATACTTGGGTTCCACATGCATGTTTTAGCTGAGGAAGAATACCTAAAACCTGGGTAGTTGAAACCCGTGGAATGGGTACCATGCAATATGACTTCAAAGGGTCTTCATTTGCTCACCGAACCTCTCCAATCCTATCACTGCTGCGTTTATGCCCCTGTACACATGCTTGATTCTCTTTCGGAGACATAGCAATCCATAGGTTTTAAGATACTTACTAGTCAGGTACATTCTTAGGCGTTTAATATGGGGTGTTGAGTCCATTTCGTTGAGCAAGGAGTAGCTCTTGTCTATTCCATATTTGGCTTAAGGAACTTTATCTGTGCTCATTTCAATCTCTGGTTTTATGCAGCACCCCAACTCACCTTTCCCCTTAAGCAAGCATAAGTTGGTTTTCTAAATTTGAGACCCTGTTCTGTTCTGTAATTCAGTTCCTGTGTAGCCAAGTTTCCATTCCGTGTATTACTGATATCTTATGATGTTTCTTTTTTTTGTGACTTATTTCAGTTAGAATCATCACACCTGAATCCACTCATTGTGCTGCTAAGGGCCTGATGACACAGATTTCATTGCTGAGTGATATTGCTTTGTAAGTAAATACCACAACTTCTTTATCCATTTTTCAATTTCTGCGATGTTGAACTTGTACTGTAAACGAGGTTCTTGTAAACAGAGGCATCCCAAACTTTGGGGTGGCTGTGTCTTTTAGATTTTAATTTCCCTAAGCTATAGGACCGTAAGTGGCAATGCCCTAGGCTCTGTTGCTTTGTTTTTTAGTTGTTTCAGGAAACACCATACACTTCTCCTGAGTGTCTGTTGGTAATTTACATCCCACCCATCAGCATAACAAGGCTCCCAGTTCTCCATGGCCTGTCCTGCCTTTCTGGATTTTACACTTTTTTCAGATGGCCCTTTTGACCCGGGGGAAGTGAGACTTCATTGTAGTGCAGATTTCCTTTGCAAGCTTGCTTGGTTGGCCAAAAAGGGCGTATGCGTTTTTTCCTGAATATATTCAGGAAAAAACGCATACGCCCTTTTTGGCCAAGTGCATCATTGTGGACGTTCTGCCTCTTTTCCTATGCTTTCAATGCAATTCCAGTCTACCTCCTGAAATCGGTTTCCTGCAATTCTGCCCCGCTTTCAAGTCCTCTTGGCAGCCTTACTTCAGTCTATTTTTGGACGATAGCTGTCATTTATAACTCTGCAGGTTTGTGAATTACAGTGCCCCTGAGCTCCTTTCTTCAACTCGCTTTCTTTTGAGCTGGCCGCAACACCGCAGGATGGCTTCAGGCCCTAATCTGGTTCCGGCCCGGCATGCTGAGCCTTTGGTTAATTCCACTTCCTGGTGGGAAATGAGAGTTAAATTTGCCCGTCCAGACACCTCCAGCTAGCCTCTCATTGGTTCTCGCTATTCCTGTTCATCTTCCGCAGAAATTGCAAACTGGGCCAAACAGGAGGTTAAAGGGACTGACTCTCCAAGTCGGGAGAGTGTTAGTAAAGCGTCTGGAATGTCGCACCCGAGTACCAGGGTACGAAAACTGAGACATATTTGAACACGTCTCCCGTTCACATGGTTGATCATACTCTGGGTTCCACATGCATGTTTTAGCTGAAGGAAGAATACCTTAAACCTGGAGAGTTGAGACCCGTGGAATGGGTACCATGCAATATGACTTCAAACGGTCTTCATTTGCTCACCGAACCTCTCCAATCCTATCACTGCTGCGTTTATGCCCCTGTACACACGCTTGATTCTCTTTTGGAGACATAGCAATCCATAGGTTTTAAGATACTTACTAGTCAGGTACATTCTTAGGCGTTTAATATGGGGTTTTGAGTCCATTTCGTTGAGCAAGGAGTAGCTCTTGTCTATTCCATATTTGGCTTAAGGAACTTTATCTGTGCTCATTTCAATCCTGGTTTTATGCAGCACCCCAACTCACCTTTCCCCTTAAGCAAGCATAAGTTGGTTTTCTAAATTTGAGACCCTGTTCTGTTTTGGAATGCAGTTCCTGTGTAGCCAAGTTTACATTCCGTGTATTAGTGATATCTTATGATGTTTCTTTTTCTGTGTGACTTATTTCAGTTAGAATCATCATACCTGAATCCACTCATTGTGCTGCTAAGGGCCTGATGACACAGATTTCATTGCTGAGTGATATTGCTTTGTAAGTAAATACCACAACTTCTTTATCCATTTTTCACTTTCTGCGATGTTGAACTTGTACTGTAAACGAGGTTCTTGTAAACAGAGGCGTCCCAAACTTTGGGGTGGCTGTGTTTTTGATTTTAATTTCCCTAAGCTATAGGACCATAAGTGGCAGTGCCCTAGGCTCTGTTGCTTTGTTTTTTAGATGTTTCAGGAAACACCATACACTTCTCCCTGATGTCTGTTGGCAATTTACATCCCGCCCATCAGCATAACAAGGCTCCCAGTTCTCCATGGCCTGTCCTGCCTTTCTGGATTTTACACTTTTTTCAGATGGCCCTTTTGACCGGGGGGAGGTGAGACTTCCTTGTAGTGCAGATTTCCTTTGCAAGCTTGCTTGGTTGGCCAAAAAGGGCGTATGCGTTTTTTCCTGAATATATTCAGGAAAAAACGCATACGCCCTTTTTGGCCAAGTGCATCATTGTGGACGTTCTGCCTCTTTTCCTATGCTTTCAATGCAATTCCAGTCTACCTCCTGAAATCGGTTTCCTGCAATTCTGCCCCGCTTTCAAGTCCTCTTGGCAGCCTTACTTCAGTCTATTTTTGGACGATAGCTGTCATTTATAACTCTGCAGGTTTGTGAATTACAGTGCCCCTGAGCTCCTTTCTTCAACTTGCTTTCTTGTGACCTGGCCGCAACACCGCAGGCTGGCTTCAGGCCCTAATCTGGTTCCGGCACGGCACGCTGAGCCTTTGGTTATTTCCTCTTCCTGGTGGGAAATGAGAGTTAAATTTGCCCGTCCAGACACCTCCAGCTAGTCTCTCATTGGTTCTCGCTATTCCTGTTCATCTTCCGCAGAAATTGCAAACTGGGCCAAACAGGAGGTTAAAGGCGCTGACTCTCCAAGTGGGGAGAGTGTTCGTTAAGCGTCTGGAATGTTGCACCCGAGTACCAGGGTACGAAAACTGAGACATATTTGAACACGTCTCCCGTTCACATGGTTGATCATACTTGGGTTCCACATGCATGTTTTAGCTGAAGGAAGAATACCTTAAACCTGGAGAGTTAAGACCCGTGCAATGGGTACCATGCAATATGACTTCAAAGGGTCTTCATTTGCTCACCGAACCTCTCCAATCCTATCACTGCTGCGTTTATGCCCCTGTACACATGCTTGATTCTCTTTCGGAGACATAGCAATCCATAGGTTTTAAGATACTTACTAGTCAGGTACATTCTTAGGCGTTTAATATGCGGTGTTGAGTCCATTTCGTTGAGCAAGGAGTAGCTCTTGTCTATTCCATATTTGACTTAAGGAACTTTATCTGTGCTCATTTCAATCTCTGGTTTTATGCAGCACCCCAACTCACCTTTACCCTTAAGCAAGCATAAGTTGGTTTTCTAAATTTGAGACCCTGTTCTGTTCTGTAATTCAGTCCCTGTGTAGCCAAGTTTACATTCCGTGTATTACTGATATCTTATGATGTTTCTTTTTCTGTGTGACTTACTTCAGTTAGAATCATCATACCTGAATCCACTCATTGTGCTGCTAAGGTCCTGATGACACAGATTTCATTGCTGAGTGATATTGCTTTGTAAGTAAATACCACAACTTCTTTATCCATTTTTCACTTTCTGCGATGTTGAACTTGTACTGTAAACGAGGTTCTTGTAAACAGAGCCGTTCCAAACTTTGGGGTGGCTGTGTCTTTTTGATTTTAATTTCCCTAAGCTATAGGACCATAAGTGGAAGTGCCCTAGGTTCTGTTGCTTTGTTTTTTAGATGTTTCAGGAAACACCATACACTTCTCCCAAGTGGTTGTTGGCAATTTACATCCCGCCCATCAGCATAACAAGGCTCCCAGTTCTCCATGGCCTGTCCTGCCTTTCTGGATTTTACACTTTTTTCAGATGGCCCTTTTGACCGGGGGGAAGAGAGACTTCATTGTAGTGCAGATTTCCTTTGCAAGCTTGCTTGGTTGGCCAAAAAGGGCGTATGCGTTTTTTCCTGAATATATTCAGGAAAAAACGCATACGCCCTTTTTGGCCAAGTGCATCATTGTGGACGTTCTGCCTCTTTTCCTATGCTTTCAATGCAATTCCAGTCTACCTCCTGAAATCGGAATCCTGCAATTCTGCCCCGCTTTCAAGTCCTCTTGGCAGCCTTACTTCAGTCTATTTTTGGACGATAGCTGTCATTTATAACTCTGCAGGTTTGTGAATTACAGTTCCCCTGAGCTCTTTTCTTCAACTCGCTTTCTTTTCGGCTGGCCGCAACACCGCAGGATGGCTTCAGGCCCTAATCTGGTTCCGGTACGGCACGCTGAGTCTTTGGTTATTTCCTCTTCCTGGTGGGAAATGAGAGTTAAATTTGCCCGTCCAGACACCTCCAGCTAGCCTCTCATTGGTTCTCGCTATTCCTGTTCATCTTCCGCAGAAATTGCAAACTGGGCCAAACAGGAGGTTAAAGGCGCTGACTCTCCAAGTGGGGAGAGTGTTAGTAAAGCGTCTGGAATGTTGCACCCGAGTACCAGGGGAGGAAAACTGAGACATATTTGAACACGTCTCCCGTTGACATGGTTGATCATACTTGGGTTCCACATGCATGTTTTAGCTGAAGGAAGAATACCTTAAACCTGGAGAGTTGAGACCCGTGGAATGGGTACCATGCAATATGACTTCAAACGGTCTTCATTTGCTCACCGAACCTCTCCAATCCTATCACTGCTGCGTTTATGCCCCTGTACACATGCTTGATTCTCTTTTGGAGACATAGCAATCCATAGGTTTTCCGATACTTACTAGTCAGGTACATTCTTAGGCGTTTAATATGCGGTGTTGAGTCCATTTCGTTGAGCAAGGAGTAGCTCTTGTCTATTCCATATTTGACTTAAGGAACTTTATCTGTGCTCATTTCAATCTCTGGTTTTATGCAGCACCCCAACTCACCTTTACCCTTAAGCAAGCATAAGTTGGTTTTCTAAATTTGAGACCCTGTTCTGTTCTGAAATTCAGTTCCTGTGTAGCCAAGTTTACATTCCGTGTATTACTGATATCTTATGATGTTTCTTTTTCTGTGTGACTTATTTCAGTTAGAATCATCATACCTGAATCCACTCATTGTGATGCTAAGGGCCTGATGACATAAATTTCATTGCTGAGTGATATTGCTTTGTAAGTGAATACCACAACTTCTTTATCCATTTTTCACTTTCTGCGATGTTGAACTTGTACTGTAAACGAGGTTCTTGTAAACAGAGCCATTCCAAACTTTGGGGTGGCTGTGTCTTTTTGATTTTAATTTCCCTAAGCTATAGGACCATAAGTGGCAGTGCCCTAGGCTCTGTTGCTTTGTTTTTTAGATGTTTCAGGAAACACCATACACTTCTCCCGAGAGGTTGTTGGCAATTTACATCCCGCCCATCAGCATAACAAGGCTCCCAGTTCTCCATGGCCTGTCCTGCCTTTCTGGATTTTACACTTTTTTCAGATGGCCCTTTTGCCCGGGGGGAAGTGAGACTTCATTGTAGTGCAGATTTCCTTTGCAAGCTTGCTTGGTTGACCAAAAAGGGCGTATGCGTTGTTTCCTGAATATATTCAGGAAAAAACGCATACGCCCTTTTTGGACAAGTGCATCATTGTGGACGTTCTGCCTCTTTTCCTATGCTTTCAATGCAATTCCTGTCTGCATCCTGAAATCGGTTTCCTGCAATTCTGCCCCGCTTTCAAGTCCTCTTGGCAGCCTTACTTCAGTATATTTTAGGACGATAGCTGTCATTTATAACTCTGCAGGTTTGTGAATTACAGTGCCCCTGAGCTCCTTTCTTCAACTCGCTTTCTTGTGACCTGGCCGCAACACCGCAGCATGGCTTCAGGCCCTAATCTGATTCCGGAATGGCATGCTGAGCCTTTGGTTAATTCCTCTTCCTGGTGGGAAATGAGAGTTAAATTTGCCCGTCCAGACACCTCCAGCTAGTCTCTCATTGGTTCTCGCTATTCCTGTTCATCTTCCGCAGAAATTGCAAACTGGGCCAAACAGGAGGTTAAACGGACTGACTCTCCAAGTCGGGAAAGTGTTAGTAAAGCGTCTGGAATGTTGCACCCAAGTACCAGTTTACGAAAACTGAGACATATTTGAACACGTCTCCCGATCACATGGTTGATCATACTCTAGGTTCCACATGCATGTTTTAGCTGAAGGAAGAATACCTTAAACCTGGAGAGTTGAGACCCGTGTAATGGGTACCATGCAATATGTCTTCAAAGGGTCTTCATTTGCTCACCGAACCTCTCCAATCCTATCACTGCTGCGTTTATGCCCCTGTACACACGCTTGATTCTCTTTTGGAGACATAGCAATCCATAGGTTTTAAGATACTTACTAGTCAGGTACATTCTTAGGCGTTTAATATGGGGTGTTGAGTCCATTTCGTTGAGCAAGGAGTAGCTCTTGTCTATTCCATATTTGGCTTAAGGAACTTTATCTGTGCTCATTTCAATCTCTGGTTTTATGCAGCACCACAACTCACCTTTCCCCTTAAGCAAGCATAAGTTGGTTTTCTAAATTTGAGACTCTGTTCTGTTTTGGAATTCAGTTCCTGTGTAGCCAAGTTTACATTCCGTGTATTAGTGATATCTTATGATGTTCCTTTTTCTGTGTGACTTATTTCAGTTAGAATCATCGTACCTGAATCCACTCATTATGCTGCTACGGGCCTGATGACATCGAGTTCATTGCTGAGTGATACTGCATTGTACGTAAGTACCACAAGTTCTTTATCCATTTTTCACTTTCTGTGATATTGAACTTCTACGGTAAACGAGGTTCTTGTAAACAGAGGCGTCCCAAACTTTGGGGTGGCAGTGTCTTTTTGATTTTAATTTCCCTAAGCTATAGGACCATAAGTGGAAGTGCCCTAGGCTCTGTTGCTTTGTTTTTTAGATGTTTCAGGAAACACCATACACTTCTCCCGAGTGTCTGTTGGCAATTTACATCCCGCCCATCAGCATAACAAGGCTCCCAGTTCTCCATGGCCTGTCCTGCCTTTCTGGATTTTACACTTTTTTCAGATGGCCCTTTTGACCGGGGGGAAGTGAGACTTCATTGTAGTGCAGATTTCCTTTGCAAGCTTGCTTGGTTGGCCAAAAAGGGCGTATGCGTTTTTTCCTGAATATATTCAGGAAAAAACGCATACGCCCTTTTTGGCCAAGTGCATCATTGTGGACGTTCTGCCTCTTTTCCTATGCTTTCAATGCAATTCCAGTCTACCTCCTGAAATCGGTTTCCTGCAATTCTGCCCTGCTTTCAAGTCCTCTTGGCAGCCTTACTTCAGTATATTTTTGGACGATAGCTGTCATTTATAACTCTGCAGGTTTGTGAATTACAGTGTCCCTGAGCTCCTTTCTTCAACTCGCTTTCTTGTGAGCTGGCCGCAACACCGCAGGATGGCTTCAGGCCCTAATCTGGTTCCGGCACGGCATGCTGAGCCTTTGGTTATTTCCTCTTCCTGGTGGGAAATGAGAGTTAAATTTGCACGTCCAGACACCTCCAGCTAGTCTCTCATTGGTTCTCGCTATTCCTGTTCATCTTCCGCAGAAATTGCAAACTGGGCCAAACAGGAGGTTAAAGGCGCTGACTCTCCAAGTGGGGAGAGTGTTCGTTAAGCGTCTGGAATGTTGCACCCGAGTACCAGGGGACCAAAAGTGAGACATATTTGAACATGTCTCCCGATCACACAGTTGATCATACTCTGGGTTCCACATGCATGTTTTAGCTGAAGGAAGAATACCTTAAACCTGGAGAGTTGAGAACCCTGGAATGGGTACCATGCAATATGACTTCAAAGGGTCTTCATTTGCTCACCGAACCTCTCCAATCCTATCACTGCTGTGTTTATGCCCCGGTACATATGCTTGATTCTCTTTCGGAGACATAGCAATCCATAGGTTTTAAGATACTTACTAGTCAGGTACATTCTTAGGCGTTTAATATGGGGTGTTGGGTCCATTTCGTTGAGCAAGGAGTAGCTCTTGTCTATTCCATATTTGGCTTAAGGAACGTTATCTGTGCTCATTTGAATCTCTGGTTTTATGCAGCACCCCAACTCACCTTTACCCTTAAGCAAGCATAAGTTGGTTTTCTAAATTTGAGACCCTGTTCTGTTTTGGAATTCAGTTCCTGTGTAGCCAAGTTTACATTCCGTGTATTAGTGATATCTTATGATGTTTCTTTTTCTGTGTGACTTATTTCAGTTAGAATCATCGTACCTGAATCCACTCATTATGCTGCTACGGGCCTGATGACATAGATTTCATTGCTGAGTGATACTGCATTGTACGTAAGTACCACAAGTTCTTTTTCCATTTTTCACTTTCTCTGATATTGAACTTGTACGGTAAACGAGGTTCTTGTAAACAGAGGCGTCCCAAAATTTGGGGTGGCTGTGTCTTTTTGATTTTAATTTCCCTAAGCTATTGGACCATAAGTGGAAGTGCCCTAGGCTCTGTTGCTTTGTTTTTTAGATGTTTCAGGAGACACCATACAGTTCTCCCGAGTGTCTGTTGGCAATTTACATCCCGCCCATCAGCATAACAAGGCTCCCAGTTCTCCAGGGCCTGTCCTGCCTTTCTGGATTTTACACTTTTTTCAGATGGCCCTTTTGACTGGGGGGAAGTGAGACTTCATTGTAGTGCAGATTTCCTTTGCAAGTTTGCTTGGTTGGCCAAAAAGGGCGTATGCGTTTTTTCCTGAATATATTCAGGAAAAAACGCATACGCCCTTTTTGGCCAAGTGCATCATTGTGGACGTTCTGCCTCTTTTCCTATGCTTTCAATGCATTTCCAGTCTACCTCCTGAAATCGGTTTCCTGCAATTCTGCCCCGCTTTCTAGTTCTCTTGGCAGCCTTACTTCAGTATATTTTTGGACGATAGCTGTCATTTATAACTCTGCAGGTTTGTGAATTACAGTGCCCCTGAGCTCCTTTCTTCAACTCGCTTTCTTGTGACCTGGCCGCAACACCGCAGGATGGCTTCAGGCCCTAATCTGGTTCCAGCACGGCATGCTGAGCCTTTGGTTAATTCCTCTTCCTGGTGGGAAATGAGAGTTAAATTTGCCCGTCCAGACACCTCCAGCTAGTCTCTCATTGGTTCTCGCTATTCCTGTTCATCTTCCGCAGAAATTGCAAACTGGGCCAAACAGGAGGTTAAAGGGACTGACTCTCCAAGTTGGGAGACTGTTAGTAAAGCGTCTGGAATGTTGCACCCGAGTACCAGGGTACGAAAACTGAGACATATTTGAACACGTCTCCCGTTCACATGGTTGATCATACTCTGGGTTCCACATGCATGTTTTAGCTGAAGGAAGAATACCTAAAACTTGGGTAGTTTAAACCCGTGGAATGGGTACCATGCAATATGACTTCAAAGGGTCTTCATTTGCTCACCGAACCTCTGCAATCCTATCACTGCTGCGTTTATGCCCCTGTACACATGCTTGATTCTCTTTCGGAGACATAGCAATCCATAGGTTTTAAGATACTTACTAGTCAGGTACATTCTTAGGCGTTTAATATGGGGTGTTGAGTCCATTTCGTTGAGCAAGGAGTAGCTCTTGTCTATTCCATATTTGGCTTAAGGAACTTTATCTGTGTTCATTTCAATCTCTGGTTTTATTCAGCACCCCTACTCACCTTTACCCTTAAGCAAGCATAAGTTGGTTTTCTAAATTTGAGTCCCTGTTCTGTTCTGTAATTCAGTTCCTGTGTAGCCAAGTTTACATTCCGTGTATTACTGATATCTTATGATGTTTCTTTTTCTGTGTGACTTATTTCAGTTAGAATCATCATACCTGAATCCACTCATTGTGCTGCTAAGGGCCTGGTGACATAGATTTCATTGCTGAGTGATATTGCTTTGTAAGTAAATACCGCAACTTCTTTATCCATTTTTCACTTTCTGAGATGTTGAACTTGTACTGAAAACGAGGTTCTTGTAAACAGAGCCGTTCCAACTTTGGGGTGGCTGTGTCTTTTTGATTTTAATTTCCCTAAGCTATAGGACCATAAGTGGAAGTGCCCTAGGCTCTGTTGCTTTGTTTTTTAGATGTTTCAGGAAACACCATACACTTCTCCGGAGTGTCTGTTGGCAATTTACATCCCGCCCATCAGCATAACAAGGCTCCCAGTTCTCCATGGCCTGTCCTGCCTTTCTGGATTTTACACTTTTTTCAGATGGCCCTTTTGACCGGGGGGAAGTGAGACTTCATTGTAGTGCAGATTTCCTTTGCAAGCTTGCTTGGTTGGCCAAAAAGGGCGTATGCGTTTTTTCCTGAATATATTCAGGAAAAAACGCATACGCCCTTTTTGGCCAAGTGAATCACTGTGGACGTTCTGCCTCTTCTCCTATGCTTTCAATGCAATTCCAGTCTACCTCCTGAAATCGGTTTCCTGCAATTCTGCCCCGCTTTCAAGTCCTCTTGGCAGCCTTACTTCAGTGTATTTTTGGACGATAGCTGTCATTTATAACTCTACAGGTTTGTGAATTACAGTGCCCCTGAGCTCCTTTCTTCAACTCGCTTTCTTGTGAACTGGCCGCAACACCGCAGGATGTCTTCAGGCCCTAATCTGGTTCTGGCACGGCACGCTGAGCCTTTGGTTAATTCCTCTTCCTGGTGGGAAATGAGAGTTAAATTTGCCCAACCAGACACCTCCAGCTAGTCTCTCATTGGTTCTCGCTATTCCTGTTCATCTTCCACAGAAATTGCAAACTGGGCCAAACAGGAGGTTAAAGGGACTGACTATCCAAGTGGGGAGAGTGTTAGTAAAGAGTCTGGAATGTTGCACCCGAGTACCAGCCTACGAAAACTGAGACATATTTGAACACTTCTCCCGATCACATGGTAGATCATACTCTAGGTTCCACATGCATGTTTTAGCTGAAGGAAGAATACCTTAAACCTGGAGAGTTAAGACCCGTGGAATGGGTACCATGCAATATGACTTCAAAGGGTCTTCATTTGCTCACCGAATCTCTCCAATCCTATCACGGCTGCGTTAATGACCCTTGTACACACGGTTGATTCTCTTTTGGAGACATAGCAATCCATAGGTTTTAAGATACTTACTAGTCTGGTATATTCTTAGGCGTTTAATATGGGGTGTGGAGTCCATTTCGTTGAGCAAGGAGTAGCTCTTGTCTATTCCATATTTGGCTTAAGGAACTTTATCTGTGCTCATTTCAGTCTCTGGTTTTATGCAGCACCCCAAGTCACCTTTCCACTTAAGCAAGCATAAGTTGGTTTTCTAAATTTGAGACCCTGTTCTGTTTTGTAATTCAGTTCCTCTGTAGCCAAGTTTAAATTCCATGTATTAGTGATATTTTTTGATGTTTCTTTTTCTGTGTGACTTATTTCAGTTAGAATCACCATACCCGAATCCACTCATTATGCTGCTACGGGCCTGGTGACATAGATTTCATTGCTGAGTGATATTGCTTTGTACATGAGTACCACAACTTCTTTATCCATTTTTCACTTTCTGTGATTTTGAACTTGTACGGTAAACGAGGTTCTTGTAAACAGAGGCGTCCCAAACTTTGGGGTGGCTGTGTCTTTTTGATTTTAATTTCCCTAAGCTATAGGACCATAAGTGGAAGTGCACTAGGCTCTGTTGCTTTGTTTTTTAGATGTTTCAGGAAACACCATACACTTCTCCTGTGTGTGTGTTGGCAATTTACATCCCGCCCATCAGCATAACAAGGCTCCCAGTTCTCCATGGCCTGTCCTGCCTTTCTGGATTTTACCCTTTTTTCAGATGGCCCTTTTGACCGGGGGGAAGTGAGACTTCATTGTAGTGCAGATTTCCTTTGCAAGCTTGCTTGGTTGGCCAAAAAGGGCGTATGCGTCTTTTCCTGAATATATTCAGGAAAAAACGCATACACCCTTTTTGGCCAAGTGCATCATTGTGGACGTTCTGCCTCTTTTCCTATGCTTTCAATGCAATTCCAGTCTACCTCCTGAAATCGGTTTCCTGCAATTCTGCCCCGCTTTCAAGTCCTCTTGGCAGCCTTACTTCAGTCTATTTTTGGACGATAGCTGTCATTTACAACTCTTCGGTTTGTGAATTACAGTGCCCCTGAGCTCCTTTCTTCAACTCGCTTTCTTGTGAGCTGGCCGCAACACCGCAGGATGTCTTCAGGCCCTAATGTGGTTCTGGCATGGCACGCTGAGCCTTTGGTTAATTCCTCTTCCTGGTGGGAAATGAGAGTTAAATTTGCCCATCCAGACACCTCCAGCTAGTCTCTCATTGGATCTCGCTATTCCTGTTCATCTTCCACAGAAATTGCAAACTGGGCCAAACAGGAGGTTAAAGGGAATGACTCTCCAAGTGGGGAGAGTGTTAGTAAAGCGTCTGGAATGTTGCACCCGAGTACCAGCCTACGAAAACTGAGACATATTTGAACACGTCTCCCGATCACATGGTTGATCATACTCTAGGTTCCACATGCATGTTTTAGCTGAAGGAAGAATACCTTAAACCTGGGTAGTTGAAACCCGTGGAATGGGTACCATGCAATATGACTTCAAAGGGTCTTCATTTGCTCACGAACCTCTCCAATCCTTTCACTGCTGCGTTTATGCCGCTGTAAACATGCTTGATTCTCTTTCGGAGACATAGCAATCCATAGGTTTTAAGATACTTACTAGTCAGGTACATTCTTAGGCGTTTAATATGGGGTGTTGAGTCCATTTCGTTGAGCAAGGAGTAGCTCTTGTCTATTCCATATTTGGCTTAAGGAACTTTATCTGTGCTCATTTCAATCTCTGGTTTTATGCAGCACCCCAACTCACCTTTCCCCTTAAGCAAGCATAAGTTGGTTTTCTAAATTTGAGACCCTGTTCTGTTCTGTAATTCAGTTCCTGTGTAGCCAATTTTCCATTCCGTGTATTACTGATATCTTATGATGTTTCTTTTTCTGTGTGACTTATTTCAGTTAGAATCATCATACCTGAATCCACTCATTGTGCTGTTAAGGGCCTGATGACACAGATTTCATTGCTGAGTGATATTGCTTTGTAAGTAAATACCACAACTTTTTTATCCATTTTTCACTTTCTGCGATGTTGAACTTGTACTGTAAACGAGGTTCTTGTAAACGGAGGCGTCCCAAACTTTGGGGTGGCTGTGTCTTTTTGATTTTAAATTCCCTAAGCTATAGGACCATAAGTGGCAGTGCCCTAGGCTCTGTTGCTTTGTTTTTTAGATGTTTCAGGAAACACCATACACTTCTCCCGAGTGTTTGTTGGCAATTTACATCCCGCCCTTCAGCATAACAAGGCTCCCAGTTCTCCATGGCCTGTCCTGCCTTTCTGGATTTTACACTTTTTTCAGATGGCCCTTTTGACCGGGGGGAAGTGAGACTTCATTGTAGTGCAGATTTCCTTTGCAAGCTTGCTTGGTTGGCCAAAAAGGGCGTATGCGTTTTTTCCTGAATATATTCAGGAAAAAACGCATACGCCCTTTTTGGCCAAGTGCATCATTGTGGACGTTCTGCCTCTTTTCCTATGCTTTCAATGCAATTCCAGTCTACCTCCTGAAATCGGTTTCCTGCAATTCTGCCCCGCTTTCAAGTCCTCTTGGCAGCCTTACTTCAGTCTATTTTTGGACGATAGCTGTCATTTATAACTCTGCAGGTTTGTGAATTACAGTGCCCCTGAGCTCCTTTCTTCAACTTGCTTTCTTTTGAGCTGGCCGCAACACTGCAGGATGGCTTCAGGCCCTAATCTGGTTCCGGCACGGCACACTGAGCCTTTGGTTATTTCCTCTTCCTGGTGGGAAATGAGAGATAAATTTGCCCGTCCAGACACCTCCAGCTAGCCTCTCATTGGTTCTCGCTATTCCTGTTCATCTTCCGCAGAAATTGCAAACTGGGCCAAACAGGAGGTTAAAGGCGCTGACTTTCCAAGTGGGGAGAGTGTTAGTAAAGCGTCTGGAATGTTGCACCCGAGTACCAGGGGAGGAAAACTGAGACATATTTGAACACGTCTCCCATTCACATGGTTGATCATACTTGGGTTCCACATGCATGTTTTAGCTGAAGGAAGAATACCTAAATCCTGGGTAGTTGAAACCCGTGGAATGGGTACCATGCAATATGACTTCAAAGGGTCTTCATTTGCTCACGAACCTCTCCAATCCTTTCACTGTTGCGTTTATGCCGCTGTACACATGCTTGATTCTCTTTCGGAGACATAGCAATCCATAGGTTTTAAGATACTTACTAGTCAGGTACATTCTTAGGCGTTTAATATGGGTTGTTGAGTCCATTTCGTTGAGCAAGGAGTAGCTCTTGTCTATTCCATATTTGGCTTAAGGAACTTTATCTGTGCTCATTTCAATCTCTGGTTTTATGCAGCACCCCAACTCACCTTTACCCTTAAGCAAGCATAAGTTGGTTTTGTAAATTTGAGACCCTGTTCTGTTCTGTAATTCAGTTCCTGTGTAGCCAAGTTTCCATTCCGTGTATTACTAATATCTTATGATGTTTCTTTTTCTGTGTGACTTATTTCAGTTAGAATCATCATACCTGAATCCACTCATTGTGCTGCTAAGGACCTGATGACACAGATTTCATTGCTGAGTGATATTGCTTTGTAAGTAAATACCACAACTTCTTTATCCATTTTTCACTTTCTGCGATGTTGAACTTGTACTGTAAAGAGGTTCTTGTAAACAGAGCCGTTCCAAACTTTGGGGTGGCTGTGTCTTTTTGATTTTAATTTCCCTAAGCTATAGGACCATAAGTGGAAGTGCCCTAGGTTCTGTTGCTTTGTTTTTTAGATGTTTCAGGAAACACCATACACTTCTCCCGAGTGGTTGTTGGCAATTTACATCCCGCCCATCAGCATAACAAGGCTCCCAGTTCTCCATGGCCTGTCCTGCCTTTCTGGATTTTACACTTTTTTCAGATGGCCCTTTTAACCGGGGGGAAGTGAGACTTCATTGTAGTGCAGATTTCCTTTGCAAGCTTGCTTGGTTGGCCAAAAAGGGCGTATGCGTTTTTTCCTGAATATATTCAGGAAAAAACGCATACGCCCTTTTTGGCCAAGTGCATCATTGTGGACGTTCTGCCTCTTTTCCTATGCTTTCAATGCAATTCCAGTCTACCTCCTGAAATCGGTTTCCTGCAATTCTGCCCCGCTTTCAAGTCCTCTTGGCAGCCTTACTTCAGTCTATTTTTGGACGATAGCTGTCATTTATAACTCTGCAGGTTTGTGAATTACAGTGCCCCTGAGCTCCTTTCTTCAACTCGCTTTCTTGTGACCTGGCCGCAACACTGCAGGATGGCTTCAGGCCCTAATCTGGTTCCGGCACGGCACACTGAGCCTTTGGTTATTTCCTCTTCCTGGTGGGAAATGAGAGATAAATTTGCCTGTCCAGACACCTCCAGCTAGCCTCTCATTGGTTCTCGCTATTCCTGTTCATCTTCCGCAGAAATTGCAAACTGGGCCAAACAGGAGGTTAAAGGCGCTGACTTTCCAAGTGGGGAGAGTGTTAGTAAAGCGTCTGGAATGTTGCACCCGAGTACCAGGGGAGGAAAACTGAGACATATTTGAACACGTCTCCCATTCACATGGTTGATCATACTTGGGTTCCACATGCATGTTTTAGCTGAAGGAAGAATACCTAAAACCTGGGTAGTTGAAACCCGTGGAATGGGTACCATGCAATATGACTTCAAAGGGTCTTCATTTGCTCACCGCACCTCTCCAATCCTATCACTGCTGCGTTTATGCCCCTGTACACATGCTTGATTCTCTTTCGGAGACATAGCAATCCATAGGTTTTAAGATACTTACTAGTCAGGTACATTCTTAGGCGTTTAATATGGGATGTTGAGTCCATTTCGTTGAGCAAGGAGTAGCTCTTGTCTATTCCATATTTGGCTTAAGGAACTTTATCTGTGCTCATTTCAATCTCTGGTTTTATGCAGCACCCCAACTCACCTTTCCCCTTAAGCAAGCATAAGTTGGTTTTCTAAATTTGAGACCCTGTTCTGTTCTGTAATTCAGTTCCTGTGTAGCCAAGTTTACATTCCGTGTATTACTGATATCTTATGATGTTTCTTTTTCTGTGTGACTTATTTCAGTTAGAATCATCATACCTGAATCCACTCATTGTGCTGTTAAGGGCCTGATGACACAGATTTCATTGCTGAGTGATATTGCTTTGTAAGTAAATACCACAACTTCTTTATCCATTTTTCACTTTCTGCGATGTTGAACTTGTACTGTAAATGAGGTTCTTGTAAACAGAGCCGTTCCAAACTTTGGGGTGGCTGTGTCTTTTTGATTTTAATTTCCCTAAGCTATAGAACCATAAGTGGAAGTGCCCTAGGTTCTGTTGCTTTGTTTTTTAGATGTTTCAGGAAACACCATACACTTCTCCCGAGTGGTTGTTGGCAATTTCCATCCCGCCCATCAGCATAACAAGGCTCCCAGTTCTCCATGGCCTGTCCTGCCTTTCTGGATTTTACACTTTTTTCAGATGGCCCTTTTGACCGGGGGGAAGTGAGACTTCATTGTAGTGCAGATTTCCTTTGCAAGCTTGCTTGGTTGGCCAAAAAGGGCGTATGCGTTTTTTCCTGAATATATTCAGGAAAAAACGCATACGCCCTTTTTGGCCAAGTGCATCATTGTGGACGTTCTGCCTCTTTTCCTATGCTTTCAATGCAATTCCAGTCTACCTCCTGAAATCGGTTTCCTGCAATTCTGCCCCGCTTTCAAGTCCTCTTGGCAGCCTTACTTCAGTCTATTTTTGGACGATAGCTGTCATTTATAACTCTGCAGGTTTGTGAATTACAGTGCCCCTGAGCTCCTTTCTTCAACTCGCTTTCTTGTGACCTGGCCGCAACACCGCAGGATGGCTTCAGGCCCTAATCTGGTTCCAGCACGGCACGCTGAGCCTTTGGTTATTTCCTCTTCCTGGTGGGAAATGAGAGTTAAATTTGCCCATCCAGACAGCTCCAGCTAGTCTCTCATTGGTTCTCACTATTCCTGTTCATCTTCCACAGAAATTGCAAACTGGGCCAAACAGGAGGTTAAAGGCGCTGACTCTCCAAGTGGGGAGAGTGTTAGTAAAGCGTCTGGAATGTTGCACTCGAGTACCAGGGGAGGAAAACTGAGACATATTTGAACACGTCTCCCGTTCACATGGTTGATCATACTTGGGTTCCACATGCATCTTTTAGCTGAAGGAAGAATACCTTAAACCTGGGTATTTGAAACCCGTGGAATGGGTACCATGCAATATGACTTCAAAGGGTCTTCATTTGCTCACCGAACCTCTCCAATCCTATCACTGCTGCGTTTATGCCCCTGTACACATGCTTGATTCTCCTTCGGAGACATAGCAATCCATAGGTTTTAAGATACTTACTACTCTGGTATATTCTTAGGCGTTTAATATGGGGTGTGGAGTCCATTTCGTTGAGCAAGGAGTAGCTCTTGTCTATTCCATATTTGGCTTAAGGAACTTTATCTGTGCTCATTTCAGTCTCTGGTTTTATGCAGCACCCCAAGTCACCTTTCCACTTAAGCAAGCATAAGTTGGTTTTCTAAATTTGAGACCCTGTTCTGTTTTGTAATTCAGTTCCTCTGTAGCCAAGTTTAAATTCCATGTATTAGTGATATTTTTTGATGTTTCTTTTTCTGTGTGACTTATTTCAGTTAGAATCACCATACCCGAATCCACTCATTATGCTGCTACGGGCCTGGTGACATAGATTTCATTGCTGAGTGATATTGCTTTGTACATGAGTACCACAACTTCTTTATCCATTTTTCACTTTCTGTGATATTGAACTTGTACGGTAAACGAGGTTCTTGTAAACAGCGGCGTCCCAAACTTTGGGGTGGCTGTGTCTTTTTGATTTTAATTTCCCTAAGCTATAGGACCATAAGTGGAAGTGCACTAGGCTCTGTTGCTTTGTTTTTTAGATGTTTCAGGAAACACCATACACTTCTCCTGTGTGTGTGTTGGCAATTTACGTCCCGCCCATCAGCATAACAAGGCTCCCAGTTCTCCATGGCCTGTCCTGCCTTTCTGGATTTTACACTTTTTTCAGATGGCCCTTTTGACCGGGGGGAAGTGAGACTTCATTGTACTGCAGATTTCCTTTGCAAGCTTGCTTGGTTGGCCAAAAAGGGCGTATGCGTTTTTTCCTGAATATATTCAGGAAAAAACGCATACGCCCTTTTTGGCCAAGTGCATCATTGTGGACGTTCTGCCTCTTTTCCTATGCTTTCAATGCAATTCCAGTCTACCTCCTGAAATCGGTTTCCTGCAATTCTGCCCCGCTTTCAAGTCCTCTTGGCAGCCTTACTTCAGTCTATTTTTGGACGATAGCTGTCATTTACAACTCTTCGGTTTGTGAATTACAGTGCCCCTAAGCTCCTTTCTTCAACTCGCTTTCTTGTGAGCTGGCCGCAACACCGCAGGATGTCTTCAGGCCCTAATGTGGTTCCGGCATGGCACGCTGAGCCTTTGGTTAATTCCTCTTCCTGGTGGGAAATGAGAGTTAAATTTGCCCATCCAGACACCTCCAGCTAGTCTTTCATTGGTTCTCGCTATTCCTGTTCATCTTCCACTGAAATTGCAAACTGGGCCAAACAGGAGGTTAAAGGGAATGACTCTCCAAGTGGGGAGAGTGTTAGTAAAGCGTCTGGAATGTTGCACCCGAGTACCAGGGTACGAAAACTGAGACATATTTGAACACGTCTCCCGATCACATGGTTGATCATACTCTAGGTTCCACATGCATGTTTTAGCTGAAGGAAGAATATCTAAAACCTGGGTAGTTGAAACCCGTGTAATGGGTACCATGCAATATGACTTCAAAGGGTCTTCATTTGCTCACCGAACCTCTCCAATCCTATCACTGCTGCGTTTATGCCGCTGTACACATGCTTGATTCTCCTTCGGAGACATAGCAATCCATAGGTTTTAAGATACTTACTAGTCAGGTACATTCTTAGGCGTTTAATATGCGGTGTTGAGTCCATTTCGTTGAGCAAGGAGTAGCTCTTGTCTATTCCATATTTGGCTTAAGGAACTTTATCTGTGCTCATTTCAATCTCTGGTTTTATGCAGCACCCCAACTCACCTTTCCCCTTAAGCAAGCATAAGTTGGTTTTCTAAATTTGAGACCCTGTTCTGTTCTGTAATTCAGTTCCTGTGTAGCCAAGTTTACATTCCGTGTATTACTGATATCTTATGATGTTTCTTTTTCTGTGTGACTTATTTCAGTTAGAATCATCATACCTGAATCCACTCATTGTGCTGTTAAGGGCCTGATGACACAGATTTCATTGCTGAGTGATATTGCTTTGTAAGTAAATACCACAACTTTTTTATCCATTTTTCACATTCTGTGATGTTGAACTTGTACTGTAAACGAGGTTCTTGTAAACAGAGGCGTCCCAAACTTTGGGGTGGCTGTGTCTTTTTGATTTTAATTTCCCTAAGCTATAGGACCATAAGTGGAAGTGCCCTAGGCTCTGTTGCTTTGTTTTTTAGATGTTTCAGGAAACACCATACACTTCTCCCGAGTGGTTGTTGGCAATTTACATCCCGCCCTTCAGCATAACAAGGCTCCCAGTTCTCCATGGCCTGTCCTGCCTTTCTGGATTTTACACTTTTTTCAGATGGCCCTTTTGACCGGGGGGAAGTGAGACTTCATTGTAGTGCAGATTTCCTTTGCAAGCTTGCTTGGTTGGCCAAAAAGGGCGTATGCGTTTTTTCCTGAATATATTCAGGAAAAAACGCATACGCCCTTTTTGGCCAAGTGCATCATTGTGGACGTTCTGCCTCTTTTCCTATGCTTTCAATGCAATTCCAGTCTACCTCCTGAAATCGGTTTCCTGCAATTCTGCCCCGCTTTCAAGTCCTCTTGGCAGCCTTACTTCAGTCTATTTTTGGACGATAGCTGTCATTTATAACTCTGCAGGTTTGTGAATTACAGTGCCCCTGAGCTCCTTTCTTCAACTCGCTTTCTTGTGACCTGGCCTCAACACCGCAGGATGGCTTCAGGCCCTAATCTGGTTCCAGCACGGCACGCTGAGCCTTTGGTTATTTCCTCTTCCTGGTGGGAAATGAGAGTTAAATTTGCCCATCCAGACAGCTCCAGCTAGTCTTTCATTGGTTCTCGCTATTCCTGTTCATCTTCCACAGAAATTGCAAACTGGGCCAAACAGGAGGTTAAAGGGAATGACTCTCCAAGTGGGGAGAGTGTTAGTAAAGCGTCTGGAATGTTGCACCCGAGTACCAGCCTACGAAAACTGAGACATATTTGAACACGTCTCCCGATCACATGGTTGATCATACTCTAGGTTCCACATGCATGTTTTAGCTGAAGGAAGAATACCTTAAACCTGGGTAGTTGAAACCCGTGGAATGGGTACCATGCAATATGACTTCAAAGGGTCTTCATTTGCTCACGAACCTCTCCAATCCTTTCACTGTTGCGTTTATGCCGCTGTACACATGCTTGATTCTCTTTCGGAGACATAGCAATCCATAGGTTTTAAGATACTTACTAGTCAGGTACATTCTTAGGCGTTTAATATGGGGTGTTGAGTCCATTTCGTTGAGCAAGGAGTAGCTCTTGTCTATTCCATATTTGGCTTAAGGAACTTTATCTGTGCTCATTTCAGTCTCTGGTTTTATGCAGCCCCCCAAGTCACCTTTCCACTTAAGCAAGCATAAGTTGGTTTTCTAAATTTGAGACCCTGTTCTGTTTTGTAATTCAGTTCCTCTGTAGCCAAGTTTAAATTCCATGTATTAGTGATATTTTTTGATGTTTCTTTTTCTGTGTGACTTATTTCAGTTAGAATCACCATACCCGAATCCACTCATTATGCTGCTACGGGCCTGGTGACATAGATTTCATTGCTGAGTGATATTGCTTTGTACATGAGTACCACAACTTCTTTATCCATTTTTCACTTTCTGTGATTTTGAACTTGTACGGTAAACGAGGTTCTTGTAAACAGAGGCGTCCCAAACTTTGGGGTGGCTGTGTCTTTTTGATTTTAATTTCCCTAAGCTATAGGACCATAAGTGGAAGTGCACTAGGCTCTGTTGCTTTGTTTTTTAGATGTTTCAGGAAACACCATACACTTCTCCTGTGTGTGTGTTGGCAATTTACATCCCGCCCATCAGCATAACAAGGCTCCCAGTTCTCCATGGCCTGTCCTGCCTTTCTGGATTTTACCCTTTTTTCAGATGGCCCTTTTGACCGGGGGGAAGTGAGACTTCATTGTAGTGCAGATTTCCTTTGCAAGCTTGCTTGGTTGGCCAAAAAGGGCGTATGCGTTTTTTCCTGAATATATTCAGGAAAAAACGCATACGCCCTTTTTGGCCAAGTGCATCATTGTGGACGTTCTGCCTCTTTTCCTATGCTTTCAATGCAATTCCAGTCTACCTCCTGAAATCGGTTTCCTGCAATTCTGCCCCGCTTTCAAGTCCTCTTGGCAGCCTTACTTCAGTCTATTTTTGGACGATAGCTGTCATTTACAACTCTTCGGTTTGTGAATTACAGTGCTCCTGAGCTCCTTTCTTCAACTCGCTTTCTTGTGAGCTGGCCGCAACACCGCAGGATGTCTTCAGGCCCTAATGTGGTTCCGGCATGGCACGCTGAGCCTTTCGTTAATTCCTCTTCCTGGTGGGAAATGAGAGTTAAATTTGCCCATCCAGACACCTCCAGCTAGTCTTTCATTGGTTCTCGCTATTCCTGTTCATCTTCCGCAGAAATTGCAAACTGGGCCAAACAGGAGGTTAAAGGCGCTGACTCTCCAAGTGGGGAGAGTGTTAGTAAAGCGTCTGGAATGTTGCACCCGAGTACCAGCCTACGAAAACTGAGACATATTTGAACACGTCTCCCGATCACATGGTTGATCATACTCTAGGTTCCACATGCATGTTTTAGCTGAAGGAAGAATACCTTAAACCTGGGTAGTTGAAACCCGTGGAATGGGTACCATGCAATATGACTTCAAAGGGTCTTCATTTGCTCACGAACCTCTCCAATCCTTTCACTGTTGCGTTTATGCCGCTGTACACATGCTTGATTCTCTTTCGGAGACATAGCAATCCATAGGTTTTAAGATACTTACTAGTCAGGTACATTCTTAGGCGTTTAATATGGGGTGTTGAGTCCATTTCGTTGAGCAAGGAGTAGCTCTTGTCTATTCCATATTTGGCTTAAGGAACTTTATCTGTGCTCATTTCAATCTCTGGTTTTATGCAGCACCCCAACTCACCTTTACCCTTAAGCAAGCATAAGTTGGTTTTGTAAATTTGAGACCCTGTTCTGTTCTGTAATTCAGTTCCTGTGTAGCCAAGTTTCCATTCCGTGTATTACTAATATCTTATGATGTTTCTTTTTCTGTGTGACTTATTTCAGTTAGAATCATCATACCTGAATCCACTCATTGTGCTGCTAAGGACCTGATGACACAGATTTCATTGCTGAGTGATATTGCTTTGTAAGTAAATACCACAACTTCTTTATCCATTTTTCACTTTCTGCGATGTTGAACTTGTACTGTAAAGAGGTTCTTGTAAACAGAGCCGTTCCAAACTTTGGGGTGGCTGTGTCTTTTTGATTTTAATTTCCCTAAGCTATAGGACCATAAGTGGAAGTGCCCTAGGTTCTGTTGCTTTGTTTTTTAGATGTTTCAGGAAACTCCATACACTTCTCCCGAGTGGTTGTTGGCAATTTACATCCCGCCCATCAGCATAACAAGGCTCCCAGTTCTCCATGGCCTGTCCTGCCTTTCTGGATTTTACACTTTTTTCAGATGGCCCTTTTAACCGGGGGGAAGTGAGACTTCATTGTAGTGCAGATTTCCTTTGCAAGCTTGCTTGGTTGGCCAGAAAGGGCGTATGCGTTTTTTCCTGAATATATTCAGGAAAAAACGCATACGCCCTTTTTGGCCAAGTGCATCATTGTGGACGTTCTGCCTCTTTTCCTATGCTTTCAATGCAATTCCAGTCTACCTCCTGAAATCGGTTTCCTGCAATTCTGCCCCGCTTTCAAGTCCTCTTGGCAGCCTTACTTCAGTCTATTTTTGGACGATAGCTGTCATTTATAACTCTGCAGGTTTGTGAATTACAGTGCCCCTGAGCTCCTTTCTTCAACTCGCTTTCTTGTGACCTGGCCGCAACACTGCAGGATGGCTTCAGGCCCTAATCTGGTTCCGGCACGGCACACTGAGCCTTTGGTTATTTCCTCTTCCTGGTGGGAAATGAGAGTTAAATTTGCCCATCCAGACAGCTCCAGCTAGTCTCTCATTGGTTCTCGCTATTCCTGTTCATCTTCCGCAGAAATTGCAAACTGGGCCAAACAGGAGGTTAAAGGCGCTGACTTTCCAAGTGGGGAGAGTGTTAGTAAAGCGTCTGGAATGTTGCACCCGAGTACCAGGGGAGGAAAACTGAGACATATTTGAACACGTCTCCCATTCACATGGTTGATCATACTTGGGTTCCACATGCATGTTTTAGCTGAAGGAAGAATACCTAAAACCTGGGTAGTTGAAACCCGTGGAATGGGTACCATGCAATATGACTTCAAAGGGTCTTCATTTGCTCACCGCACCTCTCCAATCCTATCACTGCTGCGTTTATGCCCCTGTACACATGCTTGATTCTCTTTCGGAGACATAGCAATCCATAGGTTTTAAGATACTTACTAGTCAGGTACATTCTTAGGCGTTTAATATGGGATGTTGAGTCCATTTCGTTGAGCAAGGAGTAGCTCTTGTCTATTCCATATTTGGCTTAAGGAACTTTATCTGTGCTCATTTCAATCTCTGGTTTTATGCAGCACCCCAACTCACCTTTCCCCTTAAGCAAGCATAAGTTGGTTTTCTAAATTTGAGACCCTGTTCTGTTTTGTAATTCAGTTCCTCTGTAGCCAAGTTTAAATTCCATGTATTAGTGATATTTTTTGATGTTTCTTTTTCTGTGTGACTTATTTCAGTTAGAATCACCATACCCGAATCCACTCATTATGCTGCTACGGGCCTGGTGACATAGATTTCATTGCTGAGTGATATTGCTTTGTACATGAGTACCACAACTTCTTTATCCATTTTTCACTTTCTGTGATATTGAACTTGTACGGTAAACGAGGTTCTTGTAAACAGAGGCGTCCCAAACTTTGGGGTGGCTGTGTCTTTTTGATTTTAATTTCCCTAAGCTATAGGACCATAAGTGGAAGTGCACTAGGCTCTGTTGCTTTGTTTTTTAGATGTTTCAGGAAACACCATACACTTCTCCTGTGTGTGTGTTGGCAATTTACGTCCCGCCCATCAGCATAACAAGGCTCCCAGTTCTCCATGGCCTGTCCTGCCTTTCTGGATTTTACACTTTTTTCAGATGGCCCTTTTGACCGGGGGGAAGTGAGACTTCATTGTAGTGCAGATTTCCTTTGCAAGCTTGCTTGGTTGGCCAAAAAGTGCGTATGCGTTTTTTCCTGAATATATTCAGGAAAAAACGCATACGCCCTTTTTGGCCAAGTGCATCATTGTGGACGTTCTGCCTCTTTTCCTATGCTTTCAATGCAATTCCAGTCTACCTCCTGAAATCGGTTTCCTGCAATTCTGCCCCGCTTTCAAGTCCTCTTGGCAGCCTTACTTCAGTCTATTTTTGGACGATAGCTGTCATTTACAACTCTTCGGTTTGTGAATTACAGTGCCCCTAAGCTCCTTTCTTCAACTCGCTTTCTTGTGAGCTGGCCGCAACACCGCAGGATGTCTTCAGGCCCTAATGTGGTTCCGGCATGGCACGCTGAGCCTTTGGTTAATTCCTCTTCCTGGTGGGAAATGAGAGTTAAATTTGCCCATCCAGACACCTCCAGCTAGTCTTTCATTGGTTCTCGCTATTCCTGTTCATCTTCCACTGAAATTGCAAACTGGGCCAAACAGGAGGTTAAAGGGAATGACTCTCCAAGTGGGGAGAGTGTTAGTAAAGCGTCTGGAATGTTGCACCCGAGTACCAGGGTACGAAAACTGAGACATATTTGAACACGTCTCCCGATCACATGGTTGATCATACTCTAGGTTCCACATGCATGTTTTAGCTGAAGGAAGAATATCTAAAACCTGGGTAGTTGAAACCCGTGTAATGGGTACCATGCAATATGACTTCAAAGGGTCTTCATTTGCTCACCGAACCTCTCCAATCCTATCACTGCTGCGTTTATGCCCCTGTACACATGCTTGATTCTCCTTCGGAGACATAGCAATCCATAGGTTTTAAGATACTTACTAGTCAGGTACATTCTTAGGCGTTTAATATGCGGTGTTGAGTCCATTTCGTTGAGCAAGGAGTAGCTCTTGTCTATTCCATATTTGGCTTAAGGAACTTTATCTGTGCTCATTTCAATCTCTGGTTTTATGCAGCACCCCAACTCACCTTTCCCCTTAAGCAAGCATAAGTTGGTTTTCTAAATTTGAGACCCTGTTCTGTTCTGTAATTCAGTTCCTGTGTAGCCAAGTTTACATTCCGTGTATTACTGATATCTTATGATGTTTCTTTTTCTGTGTGACTTATTTCAGTTAGAATCATCATACCTGAATCCACTCATTGTGCTGTTAAGGGCCTGATGACACAGATTTCATTGCTGAGTGATATTGCTTTGTAAGTAAATACCACAACTTTTTTATCCATTTTTCACATTCTGCGATGTTGAACTTGTACTGTAAACGAGGTTCTTGTAAACAGAGCCGTTCGAAACTTTGGGGTGGCTGTGTCTTTTTTATTTTAATTTCCCTAAGCTATAGGACCATAAGTGGAAGTGCCCTAGGCTCTGTTGCTTTGTTTTTTAGATGTTTCAGGAAATACCATACACTTCTCCCGAGTGGTTGTTGGCAATTTACATCCCGCCCTTCAGCATAACAAGGCTCCCAGTTCTCCATGGCCTGTCCTGCCTTTCTGGATTTTACACTTTTTTCAGATGGCCCTTTTGACCGGGGGGAAGTGAGACTTCATTGTAGTGCAGATTTCCTTTGCAAGCTTGCTTGGTTGGCCAAAAAGGGCGTATGCGTTTTTTCCTGAATATATTCAGGAAAAAACGCATACGCCCTTTTTGGCCAAGTGCATCATTGTGGACGTTCTGCCTCTTTTCCTATGCTTTCAATGAAATTCCAGTCTACCTCCTGAAATCGGTTTCCTGCAATTCTGCCCCGCTTTCAAGTCCTCTTGGCAGCCTTACTTCAGTCTATTTTTGGATGATAGCTGTCATTTATAACTCTGCAGGTTTGTGAATTACAGTGCCCCTGAGCTCCTTTCTTCAACTCGCTTTCTTGTGACCTGGCCGCAACACTGCAGGATGGCTTCAGGCCCTAATCTGGTTCCGGCACGGCACACTGAGCCTTTGGTTATTTCCTCTTCCTGGTGGGAAATGAGAGATAAATTTGCCCGTCCAGACACCTCCAGCTAACCTCTCATTGGTTCTCGCTATTCCTGTTCATCTTCCGCAGAAATTGCAAACTGGGCCAAACAGGAGGTTAAAGGCGCTGACTCTCCAAGTGGGGAGAGTGTTAGTAAAGCGTCTGGAATGTTGCACCCGAGTACCAGGGGAGGAAAACTGAGACATATTTGAACACGTCTCCCATTCACATGGTTGATCATACTTGGGTTCCACATGCATGTTTTAGCTGAAGGAAGAATACCTAAAACCTGGGTAGTTGAAACCCGTGGAATGGGTACCATGCAATATGACTTCAAAGGTCTTCATTTGCTCACCGCACCTCTCCAATCCTATCACTGCTGCGTTTATGCCCCTGTACAAATGCTTGATTCTCTTTCGGAGACATAGCAATCCATAGGTTTTAAGATACTTACTAGTCAGGTACATTCTTAGGCGTTTAATATGGGGTGTTGAGTCCATTTCGTTGAGCAAGGAGTAGCTCTTGTCTATTCCATATTTGGCTTAAGGAACTTTATCTGTGCTCATTTCAGTCTCTGGTTTTATGCAGCACCCCAAGTCACCTTTCCACTTAAGCAAGCATAAGTTGGTTTTCTAAATTTGAGACCCTGTTCTGTTTTGTAATTCAGTTCCTCTGTAGCCAAGTTTAAATTCCATGTATTAGTGATATTTTTTGATGTTTCTTTTTCTGTGTGACTTATTTCAGTTAGAATCACCATACCCGAATCCACTCATTATGCTGCTACGGGCCTGGTGACATAGATTTCATTGCTGAGTGATATTGCTTTGTACATGAGTACCACAACTTCTTTATCCATTTTTCACTTTCTGTGATATTGAACTTGTACGGTAAACGAGGTTCTTGTAAACAGAGGCGTCCCAAACATTGGGGTGGCTGTGTCTTTTTGATTTTAATTTCCCTAAGCTATAGGACCATAAGTGGAAGTGAACTAGGCTCTGTTGCTTTGTTTTTTAGATGTTTCAGGAAACACCATACACTTCTCCTTTGTGTGTGTTGGCAATTTACGTCCCGCCCATCAGCATAACAAGGCTCCCAGTTCTCCATGGCCTGTCCTGCCTTTCTGGATTTTACACTTTTTTCAGATGGCCCTTTTGACCGGGGGGAAGTGAGACTTCATTGTAGTGCAGATTTCCTTTGCAAGCTTGCTTGGTTGGCCAAAAAGGGCGTATGCGTTTTTTCCTGAATATATTCAGGAAAAAACGCATACGCCCTTTTTGGCCAAGTGCATCATTGTGGACGTTCTGCCTCTTTTCCTATGCTTTCAATGCAATTCCAGTCTACCTCCTGAAATCGGTTTCCTGCAATTCTGCCCCGCTTTCAAGTCCTCTTGGCAGCCTTACTTCAGTCTATTTTTGGACGATAGCTGTCATTTACAACTCTTCGGTTTGTGAATTACAGTGCCCCTGAGCTCCTTTCTTCAACTCGCTTTCTTGTGAGCTGGCCGCAACACCGCAGGATGGCTTCAGGCCCTAATGTGGTTCCGGCATGGCACGCTGAGCCTTTGGTTAATTC